>NW_027251205.1:0-30616 GCF_044704955.1 Pristiophorus japonicus | reverse complement strand
CCCCTCCCCCGACACAGGGCACTGACCCCCCCTCCCCCCGACACAGGGCACTGACCCCCCCTCCCCCGACACAGGGCACTGACCCCCCCCTCCCCCCGACTGTCCAGTGCCGACTCTCACAGACCCCGCGGGCCGGAGCGAGCGGCTGCGAAGCAATGGAGTGAAGAATCAAGGAGAGGCGAAGGGAACGGAGAGGGGGAGGAGAGGAAGGAGAAGGGAGAGAAGGATGGAGGAGGGGGAAGAAAGAGAGAGGGACATTGAGGGGAGGAGGATTACAGGTAGGAGGGAGAGGAGGTGTGAGCAGAGGGAGGAGAAGTAAACAGGGATGAGGGGAGAGGTATGGGTGAGAGGAAGTGAGAGGATGAGAAAAACATAGAAAATAGGTGCAGGAGTAGGCCATTCGGCCCTTCGAGCCTGCACCACCATTCAATAAGATCATGGCTGATCATTCCCTCAGTACCCCTTTCCTGCTTTCTCTCCATACCCCCTGATCCCGTGAGCCGTAAGGGCCACATCTAACTCCCTCTTGAATATATCCAATGAACTGACATCAACAACTCTCTGCGGCAGGGAATTCCACAGGTTAACAACTCTCTGAGTGAAGAAGTTCCTCCTCATCTCAGTCCTAAATGGCTTACCCCTTATCGTAAGACTGTGTCCCCTGGTTCTGGACTTCCCCAACATCGGGAACAATCTACCCGCATCTAACCTGTCCAGTCCCGTCAGGATCTTATATGTATCTGGGATCCCCTCTCATCCTTCTAAACTCCAGTGAATACAAGCTCAGTTGATCCAGTCTCTCCTCATATGTCAGTCCCACCATCCCGGGAATCAGTCTGGTGAACCTTCGCTGCACTCCCTCAATAGCAAGAATGTCCTTCCTCAGGTTAGGAGACCAAAACTGAACACAATATTCCAGGTGAGGCCTCACTCAGGCCCTGTACAACTGTAGCAACACCTCCCTGCTCCTATACTCAAATCCCCTCGCTATGAAGGCCAACATACCATTTGCTTTCTTCACCGCCTGCTGTACCTGCATGCCAACCTTCAATGACTGATGAACCATGACACCCAGGTCTTGTTGCACCTCCCCTTTTCCTAATCTGTCGCCATTCAGATAATATTCTGCCTTTGTGGTTTTGCCCCCAAAGTGGATAACCTCACATTTATCCACATTATACTGCATCTGCCATGCATTTGCCTTATCACCTAACCTGTCCCAGTCACCCTGCAGCCTCTTAGCGTCCCCCTCACAGCTCACACCGCCACCCAGCTTAGTGTCCTCTACAAACTTGGAGATATTACACTCAATTCCTTCATCTAAATCATTAATATATATTGTAAAGAGCTGGGGTCCCAGCACTGAGCCCTGCGGTACTCCACTAGTCACCGCCTGCCATTCTGAAAAGGACCCGTTTATCCCGACTCTCTGCTTCCTGTCTGCCAACCAGTTCTCTATCCACGTCAGTACATTACCCCCAATACCATGTGCTTTAATTTTGCACACCAATCTCTTGTGTGGGACCTTGTCAAAAGTCTTTTGAAAGTCCAAATACACCACACCCACTGGTTCTCCCTTGTCCACTCTACTGGTTACATCCTCAAAAAATTCCAGAAGATTTGTCAAGCAGGATTTCCCTTTCATAAATCCATGCTGACTTGGACCGATCCTGTCACTGCTTTCCAAATGCGCTGCTATTTCATCCTTAATGATTCATTCCAACATTTTCCCCACTCCTGATGTCAGGCTAAACGGTCTATAATTACCCGTTTTCTCTCTCCCTCCCTTTTTTAAAAAGTGGTTCCATAGGAGGGGGTGGAGGGGGGGGGGGGAGGGGGAGGGGAGATGGGAAGTGGTGAGGGAGCGGGGGAGGCTGGGTGTGGAGGGGGAGGGAGCGGGGAGGGGAGGCTGGGGGTGGAGGGGAGTGTGCGGGGAGGGGGAGGCTGGTGGTGGAGGGGGGAGTGTGAGGCTGGGGGTGGAGGGGGGAGGGGGAGGGGGAGGCTGGGGGTGGAGGGGGGAGGGGGAGGCTGGGGGTGAGGGAGCGGGGGTGGAGGGGGGAAGGGGGAGGGGGTTACTGGGAGACACTAACGTTTGCTGCTTTTTCTCACAGGGTCAGAGTCTGGTTGAGGGATCGGCCGGGAGCTGCTGCTATTGCACCGGGAGAGGTGGGTCACCGCGGGGGGAGGGGTGGGAGGGTTGCACTGAGAGGGGGGGGCACTGAGAGAGGGGGACACTGAGAGAGGGGGGCACTGAGAGAGGGGGCACTGCGGGGGGGCACCGAGGGAGGGGGGCACTGCGGGGGGGGCACTGCGAGAGGGGGGCACTGAGAGAGGGGGGCACTGAGAGAGGGGGCACCGAGGGAGGGGGCACCGAGGGAGGGGGCACTGAGAGAGGGGCACTGCGGGGGGCACTGCGGGGGGGGCACTGCGAGAGGGGGGCACTGAGAGAGGGGGCACCGAGGGAGGGGGCACCGAGGGAGGGGGCACTGAGAGAGGGGCACTGCGGGGGGCACTGCGGGGGGGGCACTGCAAGAGGGGGGCACTGAGAGAGGGGGCACCGAGGGAGGGGGCACAGAGAGGGGGGCACCAAGGGGGGGTGTCACTGAGGAAGGGGGCACTGGGGGGGGGCACAGAGAGGGGGGCACTGCGGGGGGGGCACCGAGGGAGAGGGCACTGCAGGGGGGGCACCGAGGGAGGGGGCACTGAGAGAGGGGGGCACTGTGGGGGGGGCACCGAGGGGGGGGGTCACTGATGAAGGGGGCGGGAGGGTGGCACTGAGAAAGGGGGGCACCACAGGGCGGCTCACTGAGGGAGGAGGGGGACCATGGGGCACGGGGGGGGGGCACTGAGCGTCGAGTCATTGAGAGAGTGGGGTCACTGAGGGAGGGGGCACTGAGAGGGGGAAGTGCCAGCTGAAGGCACGGCCACCGATGGTGGAGCGATTATAATCAGGGATGGTCAGGAGGGCAGAATTAGAGGAGCGCAGACATCTCGGAGGGGGGGGTGGGTGTGTGGGGTGGTGGGGGGGTGGGTTTGTGGGGCTGGAGGAGGTTAGAGATAGGGAGGGGAGAGGGCCATGGAGGGATTTGTAAACAAGGATGAGAATTTTAAAATGGAGCCAAAGTAGGTCAGCGAGCACAGGGGGTGATGGGTGAGTGGGACTGGGTGTGAGTTAGGACATGGGGCAGTGAGCACAGGGGGTGATGGGTGAGTGGGACTTGGTGTGAGTTAGGACACGGGGCACAGGGGGTGATGGGTGAGCGGGACTGGGTGTGAGTTAGGACACGGGTCAGTGAACACGGGGTGATGGGTGAGCGGGACTGGGTGTGAGTTAGGACACAGGTCAGTGAGCACAGGGGGTGATGGGTGAGTGGGACTGGGTGTGAGTTAGGACACGGGGCAGTGAGCACAGGGGGTGGTGGGTGAGTGGGACTTGGTGTGAGTTAGGACACGGGGCACAGGGGGTGATGGGTGAGTGGGACTGGGTGTGAGTTAGGACACGGGGCACAGGGGGTGATGGGTGAGTGGGACTGAGTGCGAGTTAGGACACGGGGCACAGGGGGTGATGGGTGAGTGGGACTGGGTGTGAGTTAGGACACGGGGCACAGGGGGTGATGGGTGAGTGGGACTGGGTGTGAGTTACGACATGGGGCACAGGGGGTGATGGGTGAGTGGGACTGGGTGTCAGTTAGGATACGGGGCACAGGGGGTGATGGGCGAGTGGGACTGGGTGTGAGTTAGGACACGGGGCACAGGGGGTGATGGGTGAGTGGGACTGGGTGTGAGTTAGGACCCGGTCAGTGAGCACAGGGGGTGATGGGTGAGTGGGACTGGGTGTGAGTTAGGACACGGGGCACAGGGGGTGATGGGTGAGTGGGACTGGGTGTGAGTTAGGACACGGAGTCAGTGAGCACATGGGGTGATGGGTGAGTGGGACTTGGTGCGAGTTAGGACACGGGGTCAGTGAGCACAGGGGGTGATGGGTGAGTGGGACTGGGTGCGAGTTAGTACACGGGGCAGTGAGCACAGGGGGTGATGGGTGAGCGGGACTGGGTGCGAGTTAGGACACGGGGTCAGTGAGCACAGGGGGTGATGGGTGAGCGGGACTGGGTGTGAGTTAGGACATGGGTCAGTGAGCACAGGGGGAGATGGGTGAGCGGGACTGGGTGTGAGTTAGGACACGGGGCACAGGGGGTGATGGGTGAGCGGGACTGGGTGTGAGTTAGGACACGGGGCAGTGAGCACAGCGGGTGATGGGTGAGTGGGACTGGGTGTGAGTTAGGACACGTGGTCAGTGAGCACAGCGGGTGATGGGTGAGTGGGACTGGGTGTGAGTTAGGACACGGGGCACAGGGGGTGATGGGTGAGTGGGACTGGGTGTGAGTTAGGACACAGAGGCAGTGAGCACAGGGGGTGATGGGTGAGTGGGACTGGGTGTGAGTTAGACAGGGGGCACAGGGGGTGATGGGTGAGTGGGACTGGGTGCCTGTTACACAGGGGGCACAGGGGGTGATGGGTGAGTGGGATTGAGTGCGTGTTAGACAGGGGGCACAGGGGGTGATGGGTGAGTGGGACTGGGTGCGTGTTAGACAGGGGGCACAGGGGGTGATGGGTGAGTGGGACTGGGTGTGAGTTAGACAGGGGGCACAGGGGGTGATGGGTGAGTGGGACTGGGTGTGAGTTCGGACACGGGGCACAGGGGGTGATGGGTGAGTGGGACTGGGTGTGAGTTAGACAGGGGGCACGGGGGTGATGGGTGAGTGGGACTGGGTGCGTGTTGGACAGGGGGCACAGGGGGTGATGGGTGAGTGGGACTGGGTGTGAGTTAGGACACGGGGCACAGGGGGTGATGGGTGAGTGTGACTGGGTGCGTGTTAGACAGGGGGCACAGGGGGTGATGGGTGAGTGGGACTGGGTGCGTGTTAGACAGGGGGCACAGGAGGTGATGGGTGAGTGGGACTGGGTGTGTGTTAGACAGGGGGCACAGGGGGTGATGGGTGAGTGGGACTGGGTGTGAGTTAGACAGGGGGCACAGGGGGTGATGGGTGAGTGGGCCTGGGTGTGTGTTAGACAGGGGGCACAGGGGGTGATGGGTGAGTGGGCCTGGGTGTGAGTTAGACAGGGGGCACAGGGGGTGATGGGTGAGTGGGACTGGGTGTGAGTTAGGACACGGGGGCACAGGGGGGTGATAGGTGAGTGGGACTGGGTGCGTGTTAGACAGGGGGCACAGGGGGTGATGATGAGTGGGACTGGGTGCGTGTTAGACAGGGGGCACATGGGGTGATGGGTGAGTGGGACTGGGTGCGTGTTAGACAGGGGGCACAGGGGGTGATGGGTGAGTGGGACAGGGTGCGTGTTAGACAGGAGGCACAGGGGGTGATGGGTGAGTGGGACTGGGTGCGTGTTAGACAGGGGGCACAGGGGGTGATGGGTGAGTGGGACTGGGTGTGAGTTAGACAGGGGGCACAGGGGGTGATGGGTGAGTGGGACTGGGTGCGTGTTAGACAGGGGGCACAGGGGGTGATGGGTGAGTGGGACTGGGTGTGAGTTAGACAGGGGGCACAGGGGGTGATGGGTGAGTGGGACTGGGTGCGTCTTAGAAAGGGTGCACAGGGGGTGATGGGTGAGTGGGACTGGGTGTGTGTTAGACAGGGGGCACAGGGGGTGCTGAGTGAGTGGGACTCGGTGCGAGTTAGACAGGGGGCACAGGAGGTGATGAGTGAGTGGGACTCGGTGTGAGTTAGTCAGGGGGCACAGGGGGTGATGTGTGAGTGTGACTGGGTGGGAGTTAGACAGGGGGCACAGGGGGTGATGGGTGAGTGGGACTGGGTGTGAGTTAGACAGAGGGTGATGGATGAGTGGGACTGGGTGTGAGTGAGGACAGGGGGTGATGGGTGAGTGGGACTGGGTGTGAGTTAGGACACGGGGCACAGGGGGTGATGGGTGAGTGGGACTGGGTGTGAGTTAGACAGGGGGCACAGGGGGTGATGGGTGAGTGGGACTGGGTGTGAGTTAGACAGGGGGCACAGGGGGTGATGGGTGAGTGGGACTGGGTGCGTGTTAGACAGGAGGCACAGGGGGTGATGGGTGAGTGGGACTGGGTGCGTGTTAGACAGGGGGCACAGGGGGTGATGGGTGAGTGGGACTGGGTGCGTGTTAGACAGGAGGCACAGGGGGTGATGGGTGAGTGGGACTGGGTGCGTGTTAGACAGGGAGCACAGGGGGTGATGGGTGAGTGGGACTGGGTGCGTGTTAGACAGGGGGCACAGGGGGTGATGGGTGAGTGGGACTGGGTGTGAGTTAGACAGGGGGCACGGGGGTGATGGGTGAGTGGGACTGGGTGTGAGTTAGGACACGGGGCACAGGGGTTGATGGGTGAGTGTGACTGGGTGTGAGTTAGACAGGGGGCACAGGGGGTGATGGGTGAGTGTGACTGGGTGCGTGTTAGACAGGGGACACAGGGGGTGATGGGTGAGTGGGACTGGGTGTGAGTTAGACAGGGGGCACAGGGGGTGATGAGTGAGTGGGACTCGGTGCGAGTTAGACAGGGGGCACATGGTGTGATGGGTGAGTGGGACTGGGTGTGAGTTAGACAGGGGGCACAGGGGGTGATGGGTGAGTGGGACTCGGTGCGAGTTAGACAGGGAGCCCAGGGGGTGATGGGTGAGTGGGACTCGGTGCGAGTTAGACAGGGAGCCCAGGGGGTGATGGGTGAGTGGGACTGGGTGCGTGTTAGACAGGGGGCACAGGGGGTGATGGGTGAGTGGGACTGGGTGCGTGTTAGACAGGGGGCACAGGGGGTGATGGGTGAGTGGGACTGGGTGTGTGTTAGACAGGGGGCACAGGGGGTGATGGGTGAGTGGGACTGGGTGTGAGTTAGACAGGGGGCACGGGGGTGATGGGTGAGTGGGACTGGGTGTGTGTTAGACAGGGGGCACAGGGGGTGATGGGTGAGTGGGACTGGGTGTGTGTTAGACAGGGGGCACAGGGCATGATGGGTGAGTGGGACTGGGTGTGAGTTAGGACACGGGACACAGGGGGTGATGGGTGAGTGGGACTGGGTGCGTGTTAGACAGGGGGCACAGGGGTTGATGGGTGAGTGGGACTGGGTGCGTGTTAGACAGGGGGCACAGGGGGTGATGGGTGAGTGGGACTGGGTGTGAGTTAGACAGGGGACACAGGGGGTGATGGGTGAGTGGGACTGGATGTGTGTTAGACAGGGGGCACAGGGGGTGATGGGTGAGTGGGACTGGGTGTGAGTTAGGACACGGGGCACAGGGGGTGATGGGTGAGTGGGACTGGGTGTGAGTTAGACAGGGGGCACAGGGGGTGATGGGTGAGTGGGACTGGGTGTGAGTTAGTACACGGGGCACAGGGGGTGATGGGTGAGTGGGATTGGGTCTGAGTTAGGACACGGGGCACAGGGGTTGATGGGTGAGTGTGACTGGGTGTGAGTTAGACAGGGGGCACAGGGGGTGATGGGTGAGTGGGACTGGGTGCGTGTTAGACAGGGGACACAGGGGGTGATGGGTGAGTGGGACTGGGTGTGTGTTAGATAGGGGGCACAGGGGGTGATGGGTGAGTGGGAATGGGTGCGTGTTAGACAGGGGGCATAGGGGGTGATGGGTGTGTGGGACTGGGTGCGTGTTGGACAGGAGGCACGGGGTGATGGGTGAGTGGGACTGGGTGTGAGTTAGGACACGGGGCACAGGGGGTGATGGGTGAGTGGGACTGGGTGCGTGTTAGACAGGGGGCACAGGGGGTGATGGGTGAGTGGGACTGGGTGTGAGTTAGACAGGGGGCACAGGGGGTGATGGGTGAGTGGGACTGGGTGTGAGTTAGACAGGGGGCACAGGGGGTGATGGGTGAGTGGGACTGGGTGTGAGTTAGACAGGGGGCACAGGGGGTGATGGGTGAGTGGGACTGGGTGTGAGTTAGGACACGGGGCACAGGGGGTGATGGGTGAGTGGGACTGGGTGTGAGTTAGGACACGGGGCACAGGGGTTGATGGGTGAGTGTGACTGGGTGTGAGTTAGACAGGGGGCACAGGGGGTGATGGGTGAGTGTGACTGGGTGCGTGTTAGACAGGGGACACAGGGGGTGATGGGTGAGTGGGACTGGGTGTGAGTTAGACAGGGGACAGAGGGGGTGATGGGTGAGTGGGACTGGGTGCGTGTTAGACAGGGGGCACAGGGGGTGATGGGTGAGTGGGACTGGGTGCGTGTTAGACAGGAGGCACAGGGGGTGATGGGTGAGTGGGACTGGGTGTGAGTTAGGACACGGGGGCACAGTGGGGTGATGGGTGAGTGGGACTGGGTGCGTGTTAGACAGGGGGCACAGGGGGTGATGGGTGAGTGGGACTGGGTGCGTGTTAGACAGGGGGCACATGGGGTGATGGGTGAGTGGGACTGTGTGCGTGTTGGACAGGGGGCACAGGGGGTGATGGGTGAGTGGGACAGGGTGCGTGTTAGACAGGAGGGACAGGGGGTGATGGGTGAGTGGGACTGGGTGCGTGTTAGACAGGGGGCACAGGGGGTGATGGGTGAGTGGGACTGGGTGTGAGTTAGACAGGGGGCACAGGGGGTGATGGGTGAGTGGGACTGGGTGCGTCTTAGACAGGGTGCACAGGGGGTGATGGGTGAGTGGGACTGGGTGTGTGTTAGACAGGGGGCACAGGGGGTGATGAGTGAGTGGGACTCGGTGCGAGTTAGACAGGGGGCACAGGAGGTGATGAGTGAGTGGGACTCGGTGTGCGTTGGTCAGGGGGCACAGGGGGTGATGTGTGAGTGGGACTGGGTGGGAGTTAGACAGGGGGCACAGGGGGTGATGGGTGAGTGGGACTGGGTGTGAGTTAGACAGGGGGTGATGGATGAGTGGGACTGGGTGTGAGTGAGGACACGGGGCACAGGGGGTGATGGGTGAGTGGGACTGGGTGTGAGTTAGGACACGGGGCACAGGCGTTGATGGGTGAGTGGGACTGGGTGCGTGTTGGACAGGGGGCACAGGGGGTGATGGGTGAGTGGGACTGGGTGCGTGTTAGACAGGAGGCACAGGGGGTGATGGGTGAGTGGGACTGGGTGCGTGTTAGACAGGGAGCACAGGGGGTGATGGGTGAGTGGGACTGGGTGCGTGTTAGACAGGGGGCACGGGGGGTGATGGGTGAGTGGGACTGGGTGTGAGTTAGACAGGGGGCACGGGGGTGATGGGTGAGTGGGACTGGGTGTGAGTTAGGACATGGGGCACAGGGGTTGATGGGTGAGTGTGACTGGGTGTGAGTTAGACAGGGGGCACAGGGGGTGATGGGTGAGTGTGACTGGGTGCGTGTTAGACAGGGGACACGGGGTGATGGGTGAGTGGGACTGGGTGTGAGTTAGACAGGGGGCACAGGGGGTGATGAGTGAGTGGGACTCGGTGCGAGTTAGACAGGGGGCAGATGGTGTGATGGGTGAGTGGGACTGGGTGTGTGTTAGACAGGGGGCACAGGGGGTGATGGGTGAGTGGGACTGGGTGTGAGTTAGACAGGGGGCACAGGGGGTGATGGGTGAGTGTGACTGGGTGCGTGTTAGACAGGGGACACAGGGGGTGATGGGTGAGTGGGACTGGGTGTGTGTTAGACAGGGGGCACAGGGGGTGATGGGTGAGTGGGACTCGGTGTGAGTTAGACAGGGGACACAGGGGGTGATGGATGAGTGGGACTGGGTGTGAGTTAGGACACGGGGCACAGGGGGTGATGGGTGAGTGGGACTGGGTGTGTGTTAGACAGGGGACACAGGGGGTGATGGGTGAGTGGGACTGGGTGTGTGTTAGACAGGAGGCACAGGGGGTGATGGGTGAGTGGGACTGGGTGCGTGTTGGACAGGAGGCACAGGGGGTGATGGGTGAGTGGGACTGGGTGTGAGTTAGGACACAGGGCACAGGGGGTGATGGGTGAGTGGGACTGGGTGCGTGTTAGACAGGGGGCACAGGGGGTGATGGGTGAGTGGGACTGGGTGTGAGTTAGGACACGGGGCACAGGGGGTGATGGGTGAGTGGGACTGGGTGTGAGTTAGGACACGGGGCACAGGGGTTGATGGGTGAGTGTGACTGGGTGTGAGTTAGACAGGGGGCACAGGGGGTGATGGGTGAGTGTGACTGGGTGCGTGTTAGACAGGGGACACAGGGGGTGATGGGTGAGTGGGACTGGGTGCGTGTTAGACAGGGGGCACAGGGGGTGATGGGTGAGTGGGACTGGGTGTGAGTTAGACAGGGGGCACAGGGGGTGATGGGTGAGTGTGACTGGGTGCGTGTTAGACAGGGGACACAGGGGGTGATGGGTGAGTGGGACTGGGTGTGTGTTAGACAGGGGGCACAGGGGGTGATGGGTGAGTGGGACTCGGTGTGAGTTAGACAGGGGACACAGGGCGTGATGGATGAGTGGGACTGGGTGTGAGTTAGGACACGGGGCACAGGGGGTGATGGGTGAGTGGGACTGGGTGTGTGTTAGACAGGGGACACAGGGGGTGATGGGTGAGTGGGACTGGGTGTGAGTTAGGACACGGGGTCAGTGAGCACAGGGGGTGATGGGTGAGTGTGACTGGGTGCGTGTTGGACAGGGGGCACAGGGGGTGATGGGTGAGTGGGACTGGGTGCGTGTTAGACAGGGGGCACAGGGGGTGATGGGTGAGTGGGACTCGGTGCGAGTTAGACAGGGGGCACAGGGGGTGATGGGTGAGTGGGACTCGGTGCGAGTTAGACAGGGAGCACAGTGGGTGATGGGTGAGTGGGACTGGGTGTGAGTTAGACAGGGGGCACAGGGGGTGATGGGTGAGTGGGACTGGGTGTGAGTTAGGACACGGGGCACAGGGGGTGATGGGTGAGTGGGACTGGGTGTGAGTTAGGACACGGGGCACAGGGGGTGATGGGTGAGTGGGACTGGGTGTGAGTTAGACAGGGGGCACAGGGGGTGATGGGTGAGTGGGACTGGGTGCGTGTTAGACAGGGGGTGATGGGTGAGTGGGACTGGGTGTGAGTTAGGACACGGGGCACAGGGGGTGATGGGTGAGTGGGACTGGGTGTGAGTTAGGACACGGGGCACAGGGGGTGATGGGTGAGTGGGACTGGGTGTGAGTTAGGAAACGGGGCACAGGGGGTGATGGGTGAGTGGGACTGGTTGTGAGTTAGACAGGGGGCACAGGGGGTGATGGATGAGTGGGACTGGGTGCGTGTTAGACAGGAGGCACAGGGGGTGATGGGTGAGTGGGACTGGGTGTGAGTTAGGACACGGGGCACAGGGGGTGATGGGTGAGTGTGACTGGGTGCGTGTTGGACAGGGGGCACAGGGGGTGATGGGTGAGTGGGACTGGGTGTGAGTTAGGACACGGGGCACAGGGGGTGATGGGTGAGTGTGACTGGGTGCGTGTTGGACAGGGGGCACAGGGGGTGATGGATGAGTGGGACTGGGTGCGTGTTAGACAGGAGGCACAGGGGGTGATGGGTGAGTGGGACTGGGTGTGTGTTAGACAGGGGGCACAGGGGATGATGGGTGAGTGTGACTGGGTGCGTGTTAGACAGGGGGCACAGGGGGTGATGGGTGAGTGGGACTGGGTGTGAGTTAGACAGGGGGCACAGGGGGTGATGGGTGAGTGGGACTGGGTGTGAGTTAGACAGGGGGCACAGGGGGTGATGGGTGAGTGGGACTGGGTGTGAGTTAGACAGGGGGCACAGGGGGTGATGGGTGAGTGGGACTGGGTGTGAGTTAGGACACGGGGCACAGGGGGTGATGGGTGAGTGGGACTGGGTGTGAGTTAGGACACGGGGCACAGGGGTTGATGGGTGAGTGTGACTGGGTGTGAGTTAGACAGGGGACACAGGGGGTGATGGGTGAGTGGGACTCGGTGCGAGTTAGACAGGGGGCACAGGAGGTGATGAGTGAGTGGGACTCGGTGACAGTTAGTCAGGGGGCACAGGGGGTGATGTGTGAGTGGGACTGGGTGGGAGTTAAACAGGGGGCACAGGGGGTGATGGGTGAGTGGGACTGGGTGTGAGTTAGACAGGGGGTGATGGGTGAGTGGGACTGGGTGTGTGTTAGACAGGGGGCACAGGGGGTGATGGGTGAGTGGGACTGGGTGCGTGTTAGACAGGGGGCACAGGGGGTGATGGGTGAGTGGGACTGGGTGTGTGTTAGGACACGGGGCACAGGGGGTGATGGGTGAGTGTGACTGGGTGCGTGTTAGACAGGGGGCACAGGGGGTGATGGGTGAGTGGGACTGGGTGCGTGTTAGACAGGGGGCACAGGGGGTGATGGGTGAGTGGGACTGGGTGTGTGTTAGGACACGGGGCACAGGGGGTGATGGGTGAGTGTGACTGGGTGCGTGTTAGACAGGGGACACAGGGGGTGATGGGTGAGTGGGACTGCGTGCCTGTTAGACAGGGGGCACAGGGGGTGATGGGTGAGTGGGACTGGGTGCGTGTTGGACAGGGGGCACAGGGGGTGATGGGTGAGTGGGACTGGGTGTGAGTTAGACAGGGGGCACAGGGGGTGATGGGTGAGTGGGACTGGGTGCGTGTTAGACAGGGGGCACAGGGGGTGATGGGTGAGTGGGACTGGGTGCGTGTTAGACAGGAGGCACAGGGGGTGATGGGTGAGTGGGACTGGGTGTGAGTTAGGACACGGGGGCACAGGGGGGTGATGGGTGAGTGGGACTGGGTGTGAGTTAGACAGGGGGCACAGGGGGTGATGAGTGAGTGGGACTCGGTGTGAGTTAGACAGGGGGCACAGGGGGTGATGTGTGAGTGGGACTCGGTGCGAGTTAGTCAGGGGGCACATGGTGTAATGGGTGAGTGGGACTGGGTGTGAGTTAGACAGGGGGCACAGGGGGTGATGGGTGAGTGGGACTGGGTGCGTGTTAGACAGGGGGCACAGGGGGTGATGGGTGAGTGGGACTGGGTGTGAGTTAGACAGGGGGCACAGGGGGTGATGGGTGAGTGGGACTGGGTGTGAGTTAGACAGGGGGCACAGGGGGTGATGGGTGAGTGGGACTCGGTGTGAGTTAGACAGGGGGCACAGGGGGTGATGGGTGAGTGGGACTGGGTGTGAGTTAGACAGGGGGCACAGGGGGTGATGGGTGAGTGGGACTGGGTGTGAGTTAGACAGGGGGCACAGGGGGTGATGGGTGAGTGGGACTGGGTGTGAGTTAGACAGGGGGCACAGGGGGTGATGGGTGAGTGTGACTGGGTGTGAGCTAGGACACGGGGCACAGGGGGTGATGGGTGCGTGGGACTGGGTGTGAGTTAGGACACGGGGCACAGGGGTTGATGGGTGAGTGTGACTGGGTATGAGTTAGACAGGGGGCACAGGGGGTGATGGGTGAGTGTGACTGGGTGCGTGTTAGACAGGGGACACAGGGGGTGATGGGTGAGTGGGACTGGGTGCGTGTTAGACAGGGGGCACAGGGGGTGATGGGTGAGTGGGACTGGGTGCGTGTTAGACAGGGGGCACAGGGGGTGATGGGTGAGTGGGACTGGGTGTGAGTTAGGACACGGGGGCACAGGGGGGTGATGGGTGAGTGGGACTGGGTGCGTGTTAGACAGGGAGCACATGGGGTGATGGGTGAGTGGGACTGGGTGTGAGTTAGACGGGGCACACGGGGTGATGGGTGAGTGGGACTGGGTGCGTGTTAGACAGGGGGCACAGGGGGTGATGGGTGAGTGGGACTCGGTGACAGTTAGTCAGGGGGCACAGGGGGTGATGGGTGAGTGGGACTGGGTGTGAGTTAGACAGGGGGTGATGGGTGAGTGGGACTGGGTGTGAATTAGGACACGGGGCACAGGGGGTGATGGGTGAGTGGGACTGGGTGTGAGTTAGGACACGGGGCACAGGGGTTGATGGGTGAGTGGGACTGGGTGCGTGTTAGGACACGGGGCACAGGGGGTGATGGGTGAGTGTGACTGGGTGCGTGTTGGACAGGGGGCACAGGGGGTGATGGGTGAGTGTGACTGGGTGCGTGTTGGACACGGGGCACAGGGGGTGATGGGTGAGTGTGACTGGGTGTGTGTTAGACAGGGGGCACAGGGGGTGATGGGTGAGTGGGACTGGTTGTGAGTTAGGACACGGGGCACAGGGGGTGATGGGTGAGTGGGACTGGGTGTGAGTTAGACAGGGGGCACAGGGGGTGATGGGTGAGTGGGACTGGGTGTGAGTTAGACAGGGTGCACAGAGGGTGATGGGTGAGTGGGACTGGGTGCGTGTTAGACAGGAGGCACCGGGGGTGATGGGTGAGTGGGACTGGGTGTGAGTTAGGACACGGGGGCACAGGGGGGTGATGGGTGAGTGGGACTGGGTGCGTGTTAGACAGGGGGCACAGGGGGTGATGGGTGAGTGGGACTGGGTGCGTGTTAGACAGGGGGAACAGGGGGTGATGGGTGAGTGGGACTGGGTGTGAGTTAAACAGGGGGCACAGGGGGTGATGGGTGAGTGGGACTGGGTGCGTGTTAGACAGGGGGCACAGGTGGTGATGGGTGAGTGGGACTGGGTGTGTGTTAGACAGGGGGCACAGGGGGTGATGAGTGAGTGGGACTCGGTGCGAGTTAGTCAGGGGGCACATGGTGTGATGGGTGAGTGGGACTGGGTGTGAGTTAGACAGGGGGCACAGGGGGTGATGGGTGAGTGGGACTGGGTGTGAGTTAGACAGGGGGCACAGGGGGTGATGAGTGAGTGGGACTCGGTGTGAGTTAGACAGGGGGCACAGGGGGTGATGGGTGAGTGGGACTGGGTGGGAGTTAGACAGGGGGCACAGGGGGTGATGGGTGAGTGGGACTGGGTGCGTGTTAGACAGGATGCACGGGTGATGGGTGAGTGGGACTGGGTGTGAGTTAGACAGGAGGCACAGGGGGTGATGGGTGAGTGGGACTGGGTGCGTGTTAGACAGGAGGCACACGGGGTGATGGGTGAGTGGGACTGGGTGTGAGTTAGGACACGGGGGCACAGGGGGGTGATGGGTGAGTGGGACTGGGTGTGAGTTAGACAGGGGGCACAGGGGGTGATGTGTGAGTGGGACTGGGTGGGAGTTAGACAGGGGGCACAGGGGGTGATGGGTGAGTGGGACTGGGTGCGTGTTAGACAGGATGCACAGGGGTGATGGGTGAGTGGGACTGGGTGTGAGTTAGACAGGAGGCACAGGGGGTGATGGGTGAGTGGGACTGGGTGCGTGTTAGACAGGAGGCACACGGGGTGATGGGTGAGTGGGACTGGGTGTGAGTTAGGACACGGGGGCACAGGGGGGTGATGGGTGAGTGGGACTGGGTGCGTGTTAGACAGGGGGCACAGGGGGTGATGGGTGAGTGGGACTGGGTGCGTGTTAGACAGGGGGCACAGGGGGTGATGGTTGAGTGGGACTGGGTGTGTGTTAGACAGAGGGCACAGGGGGTGATGGGTGAGTGGGACTCGGTGCGAGTTAGACAGGGGGCACATGGTGTGATGGGTGAGTGGGACTGGGTGTGAGTTAGACAGGGGGCACAGGGGGTGATGGGTGAATGGGACTGGGTGTGAGTTAGACAGGGGGGGATGGGTGAGTGGGACTGGGTGTGAGTTAGACAGGGGGCACAGGGGGTGATGGGTGAGTGGGACTGGGTGTGAGTTAGACAGGGGGCACGGGGGTGATGGGTGAGTGGGACTGGGTGTGTGTTAGACAGGGGGCACAGGGGGTGATGGGTGAGTGGGACTGGGTGTGTGTTAGACAGGGGGCACAGGGCATGATGGGTGAGTGGGACTGGGTGTGAGTTAGGACACGGGACACAGGGGGTGATGGGTGAGTGGGACTGGGTGCGTGTTAGACAGGGGGCACAGGGGTTGATGGGTGAGTGGGACTGGGTGCGTGTTAGACAGGGGGCACAGGGGGTGATGGGTGAGTGGGACTGGGTGTGAGTTAGACAGGGGACACAGGGGGTGATGGGTGAGTGGGACTGGATGTGTGTTAGACAGGGGGCACAGGGGGTGATGGGTGAGTGGGACTGGGTGTGAGTTAGGACACGGGGCACAGGGGGTGATGGGTGAGTGGGACTGGGTGTGAGTTAGACAGGGGGCACAGGGGGTGATGGGTGAGTGGGACTGGGTGTGAGTTAGTACACGGGGCACAGGGGGTGATGGGTGAGTGGGATTGGGTCTGAGTTAGGACACGGGGCACAGGGGTTGATGGGTGAGTGTGACTGGGTGTGAGTTAGACAGGGGGCACAGGGGGTGATGGGTGAGTGGGACTGGGTGCGTGTTAGACAGGGGACACAGGGGGTGATGGGTGAGTGGGACTGGGTGTGTGTTAGATAGGGGGCACAGGGGGTGATGGGTGAGTGGGAATGGGTGCGTGTTAGACAGGGGGCATAGGGGGTGATGGGTGTGTGGGACTGGGTGCGTGTTGGACAGGAGGCACAGGGGGTGATGGGTGAGTGGGACTGGGTGTGAGTTAGGACACGGGGCACAGGGGGTGATGGGTGAGTGGGACTGGGTGCGTGTTAGACAGGGGGCACAGGGGGTGATGGGTGAGTGGGACTGGGTGTGAGTTAGACAGGGGGCACAGGGGGTGATGGGTGAGTGGGACTGGGTGTGAGTTAGACAGGGGGCACAGGGGGTGATGGGTGAGTGGGACTGGGTGTGAGTTAGACAGGGGGCACAGGGGGTGATGGGTGAGTGGGACTGGGTGTGAGTTAGGACACGGGGCACAGGGGGTGATGGGTGAGTGGGACTGGGTGTGAGTTAGGACACGGGGCACAGGGGTTGATGGGTGAGTGTGACTGGGTGTGAGTTAGACAGGGGGCACAGGGGGTGATGGGTGAGTGTGACTGGGTGCGTGTTAGACAGGGGACACAGGGGGTGATGGGTGAGTGGGACTGGGTGTGAGTTAGACAGGGGACACAGGGGGTGATGGGTGAGTGGGACTGGGTGCGTGTTAGACAGGGGGCACAGGGGGTGATGGGTGAGTGGGACTGGGTGCGTGTTAGACAGGAGGCACAGGGGGTGATGGGTGAGTGGGACTGGGTGTGAGTTAGGACACGGGGGCACAGTGGGGTGATGGGTGAGTGGGACTGGGTGCGTGTTAGACAGGGGGCACAGGGGGTGATGGGTGAGTGGGACTGGGTGCGTGTTAGACAGGGGGCACATGGGGTGATGGGTGAGTGGGACTGTGTGCGTGTTGGACAGGGGGCACAGGGGGTGATGGGTGAGTGGGACAGGGTGCGTGTTAGACAGGAGGGACAGGGGGTGATGGGTGAGTGGGACTGGGTGCGTGTTAGACAGGGGGCACAGGGGGTGATGGGTGAGTGGGACTGGGTGTGAGTTAGACAGGGGGCACAGGGGGTGATGGGTGAGTGGGACTGGGTGCGTCTTAGACAGGGTGCACAGGGGGTGATGGGTGAGTGGGACTGGGTGTGTGTTAGACAGGGGGCACAGGGGGTGATGAGTGAGTGGGACTCGGTGCGAGTTAGACAGGGGGCACAGGAGGTGATGAGTGAGTGGGACTCGGTGTGCGTTGGTCAGGGGGCACAGGGGGTGATGTGTGAGTGGGACTGGGTGGGAGTTAGACAGGGGGCACAGGGGGTGATGGGTGAGTGGGACTGGGTGTGAGTTAGACAGGGGGTGATGGATGAGTGGGACTGGGTGTGAGTGAGGACACGGGGCACAGGGGGTGATGGGTGAGTGGGACTGGGTGTGAGTTAGGACACGGGGCACAGGCGTTGATGGGTGAGTGGGACTGGGTGCGTGTTGGACAGGGGGCACAGGGGGTGATGGGTGAGTGGGACTGGGTGTGAGTTAGACAGGGGGCACAGGGGGTGATGGGTGAGTGGGACTGGGTGCGTGTTAGACAGGAGGCACAGTGGGTGATGGGTGAGTGGGACTGGGTGCGTGTTAGACAGGGGGCACAGGGGGTGATGGGTGAGTGGGACTGGGTGCGTGTTAGACAGGAGGCACAGGGGGTGATGGGTGAGTGGGACTGGGTGCGTGTTAGACAGGGAGCACAGGGGGTGATGGGTGAGTGGGACTGGGTGCGTGTTAGACAGGGGGCACGGGGGGTGATGGGTGAGTGGGACTGGGTGTGAGTTAGACAGGGGGCACGGGGGTGATGGGTGAGTGGGACTGGGTGTGAGTTAGGACATGGGGCACAGGGGTTGATGGGTGAGTGTGACTGGGTGTGAGTTAGACAGGGGGCACAGGGGGTGATGGGTGAG
Organism: Pristiophorus japonicus; assembly: GCF_044704955.1. Lineage (NCBI taxonomy): Eukaryota > Metazoa > Chordata > Chondrichthyes > Pristiophoridae > Pristiophorus > Pristiophorus japonicus. Next base: position 12,424 of record NW_027251205.1, on the reverse strand, counting down.
TGTGACTGGGTGCGTGTTAGACAGGGGACACGGGGTGATGGGTGAGTGGGACTGGGTGTGAGTTAGACAGGGGGCACAGGGGGTGATGAGTGAGTGGGACTCGGTGCGAGTTAGACAGGGGGCAGATGGTGTGATGGGTGAGTGGGACTGGGTGTGTGTTAGACAGGGGGCACAGGGGGTGATGGGTGAGTGGGACTGGGTGTGAGTTAGACAGGGGGCACAGGGGGTGATGGGTGAGTGTGACTGGGTGCGTGTTAGACAGGGGACACAGGGGGTGATGGGTGAGTGGGACTGGGTGTGTGTTAGACAGGGGGCACAGGGGGTGATGGGTGAGTGGGACTCGGTGTGAGTTAGACAGGGGACACAGGGGGTGATGGATGAGTGGGACTGGGTGTGAGTTAGGACACGGGGCACAGGGGGTGATGGGTGAGTGGGACTGGGTGTGTGTTAGACAGGGGACACAGGGGGTGATGGGTGAGTGGGACTGGGTGTGTGTTAGACAGGAGGCACAGGGGGTGATGGGTGAGTGGGACTGGGTGCGTGTTGGACAGGAGGCACAGGGGGTGATGGGTGAGTGGGACTGGGTGTGAGTTAGGACACAGGGCACAGGGGGTGATGGGTGAGTGGGACTGGGTGCGTGTTAGACAGGGGGCACAGGGGGTGATGGGTGAGTGGGACTGGGTGTGAGTTAGGACACGGGGCACAGGGGGTGATGGGTGAGTGGGACTGGGTGTGAGTTAGGACACGGGGCACAGGGGTTGATGGGTGAGTGTGACTGGGTGTGAGTTAGACAGGGGGCACAGGGGGTGATGGGTGAGTGTGACTGGGTGCGTGTTAGACAGGGGACACAGGGGGTGATGGGTGAGTGGGACTGGGTGCGTGTTAGACAGGGGGCACAGGGGGTGATGGGTGAGTGGGACTGGGTGTGAGTTAGGACACGGGGGCACAGGGGGGTGATGGGTGAGTGGGACTGGGTGCGTGTTAGACAGGGGGCACAGGGGGTGATGGGTGAGTGGGACTGGGTGCGTGTTAGACAGGGGGCACATGGGGTGATGGGTGAGTGGGACTGGGTGCGTGTTAGACGGGGCACAGGGGGTGATGGGTGAGTGGGACAGAGTGCGTGTTAGACAGGAGGCACAGGGGGTGATGGGTGAGTGGGACTGGGTGCGTGTTAGACAGGGGGCACAGGGGGTGATGGGTGAGTGGGACTGGGTGTGAGTTAGACAGGGGGCACAGGGGGTGATGCGTGAGTGGGACTGGGTGCGTCTTAGACAGGGTGCACAGGGGGTGATGGGTGTGAGGGACTGGGTGTGTGTTAGACAGGGGGCACAGGGGGTGATGAGTGAGTGGGACTCGGTGCGAGTTAGACAGGGGGCACAGGAGGTGATGACTGAGTGGGACTCGGTGTGAGTTAGTCAGGGGGCACAGGGGGTGATGTGTGAGTGGGACTGGGTGGGAGTTAGACAGGGGGCACAGGAGGTGATGGGTGAGTGGGACTGGGTGTGAGTTAGACAGGGGGTGATGGATGAGTGGGACTGGGTGTGAGTGAGGACACGGGGCACGGGGGGTGATGGGTGAGTGGGACTGGGTGTGAGTTAGGACACGGGGCACAGGCGTTGATGGGTGAGTGGGACTGGGTGCGTGTTGGACAGGGGGCACAGGGGGTGATGGGTGAGTGGGACTGGGTGTGAGTTAGACAGGGGGCACAGGGGGTGATGGGTGAGTGGGACTGGGTGCGTGTTAGACAGGAGGCACAGGGGGTGATGGGTGAGTGGGACTGGGTGCGTGTTAGACAGGGGGCACAGGGGGTGATGGGTGAGTGGGACTGGGTGCGTGTTAGACAGGAGGCACAGGGGGTGATGGGTGAGTGGGACTGGGTGCGTGTTAGACAGGGAGCACAGGGGGTGATGGGTGAGTGGGACTGGGTGCGTGTTAGACAGGAGGCACAGGGGGTGATGGGTGAGTGGGACTGGGTGTGAGTTAGGACACGGGGCACAGGGGTTGATGGGTGAGTGTGACTGGGTGCGTGTTAGACAGGGGACACAGGGGGTGATGTGTGAGTGGGACTGGGTGTGAGTTAGACAGGGGGCACAGGGGGTGATGAGTGAGTGGGACTCGGTGCGAGTTAGACAGGGGGCACATGGTGTGATGGGTGAGTGGGACTGGGTGTGTGTTAGACAGGGGGCACAGGGGGTGATGGGTGAGTGGGACTGGGTGTGAGTTAGACAGGGGGCACAGGGGGTGATGGTTGAGTGTGACTGGGTGCGTGTTAGACAGGGGACACAGGGGGTGATGGGTGAGTGGGACTGGGTGTGTGTTAGACAGGGGGCACAGGGGGTGATGGGTGAGTGGGACTCGGTGTGAGTTAGACAGGGGACACAGGGCGTGATGGATGAGTGGGACTGGGTGTGAGTTAGGACACGGGGCACAGGGGGTGATGGGTGAGTGGGACTGGGTGTGTGTTAGACAGGGGACACAGGGGGTGATGGGTGAGTGGGACTGGGTGTGAGTTAGGACACGGGGTCAGTGAGCACAGGGGGTGATGGGTGAGTGTGACTGGGTGCGTGTTGGACAGGGGGCACAGGGGGTGATGGGTGAGTGGGACTGGGTGCGTGTTAGACAGGGGGCACAGGGGGTGATGGGTGAGTGGGACTCGGTGCGAGTTAGACAGGGGGCACAGGGGGTGATGGGTGAGTGGGACTCGGTGCGAGTTAGACAGGGAGCACAGTGGGTGATGGGTGAGTGGGACTGGGTGTGAGTTAGACAGGGGGCACAGGGGGTGATGGGTGAGTGGGACTGGGTGTGAGTTAGGACACGGGGCACAGGGGGTGATGGGTGAGTGGGACTGGGTGTGAGTTAGGACACGGGGCACAGGGGGTGATGGGTGAGTGGGACTGGGTGTGAGTTAGACAGGGGGCACAGGGGGTGATGGGTGAGTGGGACTGGGTGCGTGTTAGACAGGGGGTGATGGGTGAGTGGGACTGGGTGTGAGTTAGGACACGGGGCACAGGGGGTGATGGGTGAGTGGGACTGGGTGTGAGTTAGGACACGGGGCACAGGGGGTGATGGGTGAGTGGGACTGGGTGTGAGTTAGGAAACGGGGCACAGGGGGTGATGGGTGAGTGGGACTGGTTGTGAGTTAGACAGGGGGCACAGGGGGTGATGGATGAGTGGGACTGGGTGCGTGTTAGACAGGAGGCACAGGGGGTGATGGGTGAGTGGGACTGGGTGTGAGTTAGGACACGGGGCACAGGGGGTGATGGGTGAGTGTGACTGGGTGCGTGTTGGACAGGGGGCACAGGGGGTGATGGGTGAGTGGGACTGGGTGTGAGTTAGGACACGGGGCACAGGGGGTGATGGGTGAGTGTGACTGGGTGCGTGTTGGACAGGGGGCACAGGGGGTGATGGATGAGTGGGACTGGGTGCGTGTTAGACAGGAGGCACAGGGGGTGATGGGTGAGTGGGACTGGGTGTGTGTTAGACAGGGGGCACAGGGGATGATGGGTGAGTGTGACTGGGTGCGTGTTAGACAGGGGGCACAGGGGGTGATGGGTGAGTGGGACTGGGTGTGAGTTAGACAGGGGGCACAGGGGGTGATGGGTGAGTGGGACTGGGTGTGAGTTAGACAGGGGGCACAGGGGGTGATGGGTGAGTGGGACTGGGTGTGAGTTAGACAGGGGGCACAGGGGGTGATGGGTGAGTGGGACTGGGTGTGAGTTAGGACACGGGGCACAGGGGGTGATGGGTGAGTGGGACTGGGTGTGAGTTAGGACACGGGGCACAGGGGTTGATGGGTGAGTGTGACTGGGTGTGAGTTAGACAGGGGACACAGGGGGTGATGGGTGAGTGGGACTCGGTGCGAGTTAGACAGGGGGCACAGGAGGTGATGAGTGAGTGGGACTCGGTGACAGTTAGTCAGGGGGCACAGGGGGTGATGTGTGAGTGGGACTGGGTGGGAGTTAAACAGGGGGCACAGGGGGTGATGGGTGAGTGGGACTGGGTGTGAGTTAGACAGGGGGTGATGGGTGAGTGGGACTGGGTGTGTGTTAGACAGGGGGCACAGGGGGTGATGGGTGAGTGGGACTGGGTGCGTGTTAGACAGGGGGCACAGGGGGTGATGGGTGAGTGGGACTGGGTGTGTGTTAGGACACGGGGCACAGGGGGTGATGGGTGAGTGTGACTGGGTGCGTGTTAGACAGGGGGCACAGGGGGTGATGGGTGAGTGGGACTGGGTGCGTGTTAGACAGGGGGCACAGGGGGTGATGGGTGAGTGGGACTGGGTGTGTGTTAGGACACGGGGCACAGGGGGTGATGGGTGAGTGTGACTGGGTGCGTGTTAGACAGGGGACACAGGGGGTGATGGGTGAGTGGGACTGCGTGCCTGTTAGACAGGGGGCACAGGGGGTGATGGGTGAGTGGGACTGGGTGCGTGTTGGACAGGGGGCACAGGGGGTGATGGGTGAGTGGGACTGGGTGTGAGTTAGACAGGGGGCACAGGGGGTGATGGTGAGTGGGACTGGGTGCGTGTTAGACAGGGGCACAGGGGGTGATGGGTGAGTGGGACTGGTGCGTGTTAGACAGGAGGCACAGGGGGTGATGGGTGAGTGGGACTGGGTGTGAGTTAGGACACGGGGGCACAGGGGGGTGATGGGTGAGTGGGACTGGGTGTGAGTTAGACAGGGGGCACAGGGGGTGATGAGTGAGTGGGACTCGGTGTGAGTTAGACCAGGGGGCACAGGGGGTGATGTGTGAGTGGGACTCGGTGCGAGTTAGTCAGGGGGCACATGGTGTAATGGGTGAGTGGGACTGGGTGTGAGTTAGACAGGGGGCACAGGGGGTGATGGGTGAGTGGGACTGGGTGCGTGTTAGACAGGGGCACAGGGGGTGATGGGTGAGTGGGACTGGGTGTGAGTTAGACAGGGGGCACAGGGGGTGATGGGTGAGTGGGACTGGGTGTGAGTTAGACAGGGGGCACAGGGGGTGATGGGTGAGTGGGACTCGGTGTGAGTTAGACAGGGGGCACAGGGGGTGATGGGTGAGTGGGACTGGGTGTGAGTTAGACAGGGGGCACAGGGGGTGATGGGTGAGTGGGACTGGGTGTGAGTTAGACAGGGGGCACAGGGGGTGATGGGTGAGTGGGACTGGGTGTGAGTTAGACAGGGGGCACAGGGGGTGATGGGTGAGTGTGACTGGGTGTGAGCTAGGACACGGGGCACAGGGGGTGATGGGTGCGTGGGACTGGGTGTGAGTTAGGACACGGGGCACAGGGGTTGATGGGTGAGTGTGACTGGGTATGAGTTAGACAGGGGGCACAGGGGGTGATGGGTGAGTGTGACTGGGTGCGTGTTAGACAGGGGACACAGGGGGTGATGGGTGAGTGGGACTGGGTGCGTGTTAGACAGGGGGCACAGGGGGTGATGGGTGAGTGGGACTGGGTGCGTGTTAGACAGGGGGCACAGGGGGTGATGGGTGAGTGGGACTGGGTGTGAGTTAGGACACGGGGGCACAGGGGGGTGATGGGTGAGTGGGACTGGGTGCGTGTTAGACAGGGAGCACATGGGGTGATGGGTGAGTGGGACTGGGTGTGAGTTAGACGGGGCACACGGGGTGATGGGTGAGTGGGACTGGGTGCGTGTTAGACAGGGGGCACAGGGGGTGATGGGTGAGTGGGACTGGGTGTGAGTTAGACGGGGCACACGGGGTGATGGGTGAGTGGGACTGGGTGCGTGTTAGACAGGGGGCACAGGGGGTGATGGGTGAGTGGGACTCGGTGCGAGTTAGACAGGGGGCACAGGAGGTGATGAGTGAGTGGGACTCGGTGACAGTTAGTCAGGGGGCACAGGGGGTGATGGGTGAGTGGGACTGGGTGTGAGTTAGACAGGGGGTGATGGGTGAGTGGGACTGGGTGTGAATTAGGACACGGGGCACAGGGGGTGATGGGTGAGTGGGACTGGGTGTGAGTTAGGACACGGGGCACAGGGGTTGATGGGTGAGTGGGACTGGGTGCGTGTTGGACACGGGGCACAGGGGGTGATGGGTGAGTGTGACTGGGTGTGTGTTAGACAGGGGGCACAGGGGGTGATGGGTGAGTGGGACTGGTTGTGAGTTAGGACACGGGGCACAGGGGGTGATGGGTGAGTGGGACTGGGTGTGAGTTAGACAGGGGGCACAGGGGGTGATGGGTGAGTGGGACTGGGTGTGAGTTAGACAGGGTGCACAGAGGGTGATGGGTGAGTGGGACTGGGTGCGTGTTAGACAGGAGGCACCGGGGGTGATGGGTGAGTGGGACTGGGTGTGAGTTAGGACACGGGGGCACAGGGGGGTGATGGGTGAGTGGGACTGGGTGCGTGTTAGACAGGGGGCACAGGGGGTGATGGGTGAGTGGGACTGGGTGCGTGTTAGACAGGGGGAACAGGGGGTGATGGGTGAGTGGGACTGGGTGTGAGTTAAACAGGGGGCACAGGGGGTGATGGGTGAGTGGGACTGGGTGCGTGTTAGACAGGGGGCACAGGTGGTGATGGGTGAGTGGGACTGGGTGTGTGTTAGACAGGGGGCACAGGGGGTGATGAGTGAGTGGGACTCGGTGCGAGTTAGTCAGGGGGCACATGGTGTGATGGGTGAGTGGGACTGGGTGTGAGTTAGACAGGGGGCACAGGGGGTGATGGGTGAGTGGGACTGGGTGTGAGTTAGACAGGGGGCACAGGGGGTGATGAGTGAGTGGGACTCGGTGTGAGTTAGACAGGGGGCACAGGGGGTGATGGGTGAGTGGGACTGGGTGGGAGTTAGACAGGGGGCACAGGGGGTGATGGGTGAGTGGGACTGGGTGCGTGTTAGACAGGATGCACAGGGGTGATGGGTGAGTGGGACTGGGTGTGAGTTAGACAGGAAGCACAGGGGGTGATGGGTGAGTGGGACTGGGTGCGTGTTAGACAGGAGGCACACGGGGTGATGGGTGAGTGGGACTGGGTGTGAGTTAGGACACGGGGGCACAGGGGGGTGATGGGTGAGTGGGACTGGGTGTGAGTTAGACAGGGGGCACAGGGGGTGATGTGTGAGTGGGACTGGGTGGGAGTTAGACAGGGGGCACAGGGGGTGATGGGTGAGTGGGACTGGGTGCGTGTTAGACAGGATGCACAGGGGTGATGGGTGAGTGGGACTGGGTGTGAGTTAGACAGGAGGCACAGGGGGTGATGGGTGAGTGGGACTGGGTGCGTGTTAGACAGGAGGCACACGGGGTGATGGGTGAGTGGGACTGGGTGTGAGTTAGGACACGGGGGCACAGGGGGGTGATGGGTGAGTGGGACTGGGTGCGTGTTAGACAGGGGGCACAGGGGGTGATGGGTGAGTGGGACTGGGTGCGTGTTAGACAGGGGGCACAGGGGGTGATGGTTGAGTGGGACTGGGTGTGTGTTAGACAGAGGGCACAGGGGGTGATGGGTGAGTGGGACTCGGTGCGAGTTAGACAGGGGGCACATGGTGTGATGGGTGAGTGGGACTGGGTGTGAGTTAGACAGGGGGCACAGGGGGTGATGGGTGAATGGGACTGGGTGTGAGTTAGACAGGGGGGGATGGGTGAGTGGGACTGGGTGTGAGTTAGACAGGGGGCACAGGGGGTGATGGGTGAGTGGGACTGGGTGCGTGTTAGACAGGGGGCACAGGGGGTGATGGGTGTGTGGGACTGGGTGTGTGTTAGGACACGGGGCACAGGGGTTGATGGGTGAGTGGGACTCGGTGCGAGTTAGACAGGGGGCACAGGTGTTGATGGGTGAGTGGGACTGAGTGTGAGTCAGACAGGGGGCACAGGGTGTGATGGGTGAGTGGGACTGGGTGTGAGTTAGACAGGGGGCATAGGGGGTGATGGGTGAGTGGGACTGGGTGCGTGTTAGACAGGGGGCACAGGGGTTGATGTGTGAGTGGGACTGGGTGTGAGTCAGACAGGGGGCACAGGGTGTGATGGGTGAGTGGGACTGGGTTCGTGTTAGACAGGGGGCACAGGGGGTGATGGGTGAGTGGGCCTGGGTGCGTGTTAGACAGGGGGCACAGGGGGTGATGGGTGAGTGGGACTGGGTGCGTGTTAGACAGGAGGCACAGGGGGTGATGGGTGAGTGGGACTGGATGCGTGTTAGACAGGGGGCACATGGGGTGATGGGTGAGTGGGACTGGGTGCGTGTTAGAAGGGGTGATGGGTGAGTGGGACTGGGTGCGTGTTAGACAGGGGGCACAGGGGGTGATGGGTGAGTGGGACTGGGTGCGTGTGAGACAGGGGGCACAGGCGGTGATGGGTGAGTGGGACTGGGTGCGTGTTAGACAGGGGGCACAGGGGGTGATGGGTGAGCGGGACTGGGTGCGTGTTAGACAGGGGGCACAGGGGGTGATGGGTGAGTGGGACTGGGTGCGTGTTAGACAGGGTGCACAGGGGGTGATGGATGAGTGGGACTGGGTGCGTGTTAGACAGGGGGCACAGGGGGTGATGGGTGAGTGGGACTGGGTGCGTGTTAGACAGGGGGCACAGGGGGTGATGGGTGAGTGGGACTGGGTGTGAGTTAGACAGGGGATACAGGGGGTGATGGGTGAGTGGGACTGGGTGCGTGTTAGACAGGGGGCACAGGGGGTGATGGGTGAGCGGGACTGGGTGCGTGTTAGACAGGGGGCACAGGGGGTGATGGGTGAGCGGGACTGGGTGCGTGTTAGACAGGGGGCACAGGGGGTGATGGGTGAGCGGGACTGGGTGCGTGTTAGACAGGGGGCACAGGGGGTGATGGGTGAGTGGGACTGGGTGCATGTTAGACAGGGAGCACAAGGGGTGATGGGTGAGTGTGACTGGGTGTGAGTTAGACAGGGTGTGATGGGTGAGTGGGACTGGGTGCGTGTTAGACAGGGGGCACAGGGGGTGATGGGTGAGTGGGACTGGGTGCGTGTTAGACAGGGAGCACAAGGGGTGATGGGTGAGTGTGACTGGGTGTGAGTTAGACAGGGGGCACAGGGGGTGATGGGTGAGTGGGACTGGATGTGAGTTAGACAGGGGGCACAGGGGGTGATGGGTGAGTGGGACTGGGTGCGTGTTAGACAGGGGGCACAGGGGGTGATGGGTGAGTGGGACTGGGTGCGTGTTAGACAGGGGGCACAGGGGGTGATGGGTGAGTGGGACTGGGTGTGAGTTAGACAGGGGGCACAGGGGGTGATGGCTGAGTGGGACTGGGTGCGTGTTAGACAGTGGGTGATGGGTGAGTGGGACTGGGTGCGTGTTGGACAGGGGGCACAGGGGGTGATGGGTGAGTGGGACTGGGTGGGAGTTAGACAGGGGGCACAGGGGGTGATGGGTGAGCGGGACTGGGTGCGTGTTAGACAGGGGGCACAGGGGGTGATGGATGAGTGGGACTGGGTGTGTGTTAGACAGGAGGTACAGGGGGTGATGGGTGAGTGGGACTGGGTGCGTGTTAGACAGGGGGCACAGGGGGTGATGGGTGAGTGGGACTGGGTGCGTGTTAGACAGGGGGCACAGGGGGTGATGGGTGAGTGGGACTGGGTGCGTGTTGGACAGGGGAAGCAGAGTTCTGGATGAACTGAAGTTTACGTCGGGTAGAATGTGGAAGGCCATGTTGGAGCAGGCTCGAGGGCCCAAATGGCCGACTCCTGCTCCTACTTCTTCTGTTAAGTTTAGAAGGATGAGAGATGATCTGATTGAAATATAGACAATTCTGACAGGGCTTCATTGGGTAGATGCAGGGAGGGTGTTTCCCCCGGGGCTGGGGAGTCTAGAACCAGGGGTCACAGTCTCAGGATAAGGGCTTGGCCATTTATACTGGGATGAGGGGGAATTTCTTCACTCAGAGGGAGGGGAATCTCTGGAATTCTCTGGCCCAGGGACTGTGGAGACTCAGTGGTTGAGTATATTCCAGGCCCAGAGTGATTGTGCTCCAGTTTCAGTTTATATTCCAGTTGCTAGTTTACTCCAGGTCTGTGTCCTGCTCTGTCGGTCTGTCAGTCACTGTGCACAGACTCAGGATCAAACCAACTCCGTCCCTTGCAGATTCTGAGGATTCCAGGCCACCCTCCGTATTGCCGCATCTCTCCACTGTCCCAGGGATTGGACCTGTAACTCCTGAAGCTCAGGCCACTCACAGAGGGACACCCGGAGCCACGGGATCACCGGGGAGCACAGCCTGCCGAGCAGGGCACTTCCAGTGTCACAACGGGCACTGTGTCCAGGCTGGGGTCGGAGGCCTGCTGTGTGATGGAGTCAACCATTGTGGGGACGTTTCAGACGAGCTATACTGTGGTGAGTGCCCTTACTGTCCCAGTGTCCGGCCTCACTCCCAGTGAGGGTCAGGGTGTGGGGGCCGGGAGGGAGGGAGTGTGGGGGCCGGGAGTGAGGGAGTGTGGGGGCCGGGAGGGAGGGAGTGTGGGGGCCGGGAGGGAGGGAGTATGGGGGCCGGGAGGGAGGGAGTGTGGGGGCCGGGAGGGAGGGAGTGTGGGGGCCGGGAGTGAGGGAGTGTGGGGGCCGGGAGGGAGGGAGTATGGGGGCCGGGAGGGAGGGAGGGAGGGAGTGTGGGGGCCGGGAGGGAGGGAGGGAGTGAGGGAGTGTGGGGGCCGGGAGTGAGGGAGTGTCGGGGCCGGGAGTGAGGGAGTATGGGGGCCGGGAGGGAGGGAGGGAGGGAGTGTGGGGGCCGGGAGGGAGGGAGTGTGGGGGCCGGGAGGGAGGGAGTGAGGGAGTGTGGGGGCCGGGAGGGAGGGAGTGTCGGGGCCGGGAGTGAGGGAGTGTGGGGGCCGGGAGTGAGGGAGTGAGTGTCGGGGCCGGGAGTGAGTGAGGGAGTGTCGGGGCCGGGAGTGAGGGAGTGAGTGTCGGGGCCGGGAGTGAGGGAGTGTGGGGGCCGGGAGTGAGGGAGTGTCGGGGCCGGGAGTGAGGGAGTGTCGGGGCCGGGTGTGAGGTAGGGAGTGAGGGAGTGTGGGGGTCGGGAGTGAGGGAGTGTGGGGGCCGGGAGGAAGGGAGTGTGGGGGCCGGGAGGGAGGGAGGGAGTGAGGGAGTGTGGGGGCCGGGAGTGAGTGAGGGAGTGTGGGGGCCGGGAGTGAGGGAGTGTGGGGGCCGGGAGTGAGGGAGTGTGGGGGCCGGGAGGGAGGGAGTGTGGGGGCCGGGAGTGAGGGAGTGAGGGAGTGTGGGGGCCGGGAGGGAGGGAGTGAGGGAGTGTGGGGGCCGGGAGGGAGGGAGTGAGGGAGTGTGGGGGCCGGGAGGGAGGGAGTGTGGGGGCCGGGAGGGAGGGAGTGTGGGGGCCGGGAGTGAGGGAGTGAGTGTCGGGGCCGGGAGTGAGGGAGTGTGGGGGCCGGGAGTGAGGGAGTGAGGGAGTGTGGGGGCTGGGAGGGAGGGAGTGAGGGAGTGTGGGGGCCGGGAGTGAGGGAGTGAGGGAGTGTGGGGGCCGGGAGGGAGGGAGTGTGGGGGCCGGGAGGGAGGGAGTGAGGGAGTGTGGGGGCCGGGAGGGAGGGAGTGAGGGAGTGTGGGGGCCGGGAGTGAGGGACTGAGGGAGTGTGGGGGCCGGGAGGGAGGGAGTGTGGGGGCCGGGAGGGAGGGAGTGAGGGAGTGTGGGGGCCGGGAGGGAGGGAGTGAGGGAGTGTGGGGGCCGGGAGGGAGGGAGTGTGGGGGCCGGGAGTGAGGGAGTGTGGGGGCCGGGAGTGAGGGAGTGTGGGGGCCGGGAGGGAGGGAGTGAGGGAGTGTGGGGGCCGGGAGTGAGGGAGGGAGGGAGTGTGGGGGCCGGGAGGGAGGGAGTGAGGGAGTGTGGGGGCCGGGAGTGAGGGAGTGAGTGTCGGGGCCGGGAGGGAGGGAGTGTGGGGGCCGGGAGTGAGGGAGTGTGGGGGCCGGGAGGGAGGGAGTGAGGGAGTGTGGGGGCCGGGAGGGAGGGAGTGTGGGGGCCGGGAGTGAGGGAGTGTGGGGGCCGGGAGGGAGGGAGTGAGGAAGTGTGGGGGCCGGGAGGGAGGGAGTGTGGGGGCCGGGAGTGAGTGAGTGTCGGGGCCGGGAGTGAGTGAGTGAGGGAGTGTCGGGGCCGGGAATGAGGGAGTGTCGGGGCCGGGAGTGAGTGAGTGAGGGAGTGTCAGGGCCGGGAGTGAGGGAATGAGTGTCGGGGCCGGGAGTGAGTGAGTGAGTGTGGGGGCCATGAGTGAGGGAGTGTGGGGGCCGGGAGTGAGGGAGTGTCGGGGCCAGGAGTGAGGGAGTGTCGGGCCGGGAGTGAGGGAGTGTCGGGGCCGGGAGTGAGGGAGTGTCGGGGCCAGGAGTGAGGGAGTGTCGGGGCCGGGAGTGAGGGAGTGTCGGGGCCGGGAGTGAGGGAGTGTCGGGGCCGGAAGTGAGGGAGTGTGGGGGCCGGGAGTGAGGGAGTGTCGGGGCCGGAAGTGAGGGAGTGTGGGGGCCGGGAGTGAGGGAGTGTCGGGGCCGGGAGTG
>NW_027251204.1:55000-59960 GCF_044704955.1 Pristiophorus japonicus | reverse complement strand
TCCCTCTCCGGAATCGAACCCTGATTCCCCGTTACCCGTGGTCACCATGGTAGGCACAGAAAGTACCATCGAAAGTTGATAGGGCAGACATTCGAATGAGTCGTCGCCGTCACGAGGACGTGCGATCAGCCCGAGGTTATCTAGAGTCACCAAAGCTGCCGGGCAAGCCCGGATTGGTTTTGGTCTGATAAATGCACGCATCCCCAGAGGGTCAGCGCTCGTTGGCATGTATTAGCTCTAGAATTACCACAGTTATCCAAGTAACGTTTGGAGCGATCAAAGGAACCATAACTGATTTAATGAGCCATTCGCAGTTTCACTGTACCGGCCGTGTGTACTTAGACATGCATGGCTTAATCTTTGAGACAAGCATATGCTACTGGCAGGATCAACCAGGTAGCTGAACCGAAAATCGGGGCCAACAAATCAGCCAGACAGGGAGCGAGCGACTGAACGGTGGAACCACAAAGTACAAAGGAAGAGGCGCGCCTCCACCTTGCCGGGCACAACATCCAGCGCCGACCGTCCTACCGTGCACACACCACCCACAACGATTGCTTGTGTGTGTGTACATACGTACGACACGTCGTGTGTGGGTCTCTGTCTCTCTCTCGCTCTGTGTGTGTGTGTGTGTGTGTGTTGCACGAGCACCGGGAAACCGTCAGGACAGAAGGATCACGAGGAGTGTGAACACGCTCGGGGTAAGAGGCTTACACAAACCAATGACTCTTTTGACAAGGCGCCACCATCGCTGTGTCTGCTGGGCACGTGGCCTCCCCACGACAGGGAGGTTGGTGCCGGGTTCAACTTGGGAGCTTGCAAACACTGTAACCGTCAAAGGGCGTCGACACGCACCGCCCGCGCCTGCGTGTCTCTGCTCACATTTTGCCAGAGAAATGGCGTGTTCAGCTACCAGAACGAGACGCGCTGTGCACATTCCCGCACCACCACATTCGGGAGTCGAGATGGCGGACGCCCGCTCCGGAGCTTGATTCGGACCACTGCGAGACCAAAAGACAGGTGGACGCCTCGGACTCACGCGAGAACCTTCGTCAAGTGCCAAAGGGCAGGCTAGGAGAAACCGGAGCCGTGCCAAGCCCTCTGACTCGTTATTGGATGCCCGGTCTGCCCACCGGCGGTGGGCGCATTGCGGGGCAGAACGGGAGGAACGCCGGAGTCGGTAACACACCAGCCGGAGCTGGCCCCACTCCGAGCCCTCCCACGTCGGACACGAGTCGCCAAATCGATCGGTGGATACCGAGCACACAACACGCAGGGGAACTTGGTGAAAGAACTGCGCGTGTGCTTAACTACTCAGTAAAACAGATTTCCCTCACTCAGGGGCTTGCATCTGTGACAGACAGCGTCCTTTGTTGCGCAAAGACGGAGGGCCGTTGGAAACTAGTCTGTCCTGAGAGCCGGGCACGGGTACAAGCGGGGCTGCTGGCTCCCAGAGTACGATTTCAGCAAAACACCAAAGAGTTTGAAAAGTACAACAAAAGACTTTGTCAAAATTGTTCCAAGTCTCGCACACCGTTCATTTTGTGACTTTCCAAGTGCTCTTTTCAAAGGTCTCTTTCCTGAGATTGAGCACCTTTCAGCAAAGCATCACTTTTCGGGCGCTTTCAAAGTGTACCCGCTGTCGTAAAAATGTTCTGAAAATCGTGTTCCCGAAAATCTCCGGGCACCCCGCCAACCCCCAAGGACAGAAATGACAAGTGTCAAGTTGGCGGGGCGTCGGGCCACCTGCTGCCGGCCATGAGCATCCAAATCCCCGCAGAAGGGGCATTTTCATTTCTTCATCGGGACTTCCGGCAATTTCCAAGGTTCAACTCATTAACGTTGTTCGCAGACACTTGCCAGAAAATGCAAGTGGCCACTTTGCCGGGCCGACTCGCTTGCCCAAGCGGGAAACCATCAACCGCAGGCCCGGTAAGGCGGCCGAATCTGACCTCATAGACTTCCACACAACGGGACTTTTGACTTTCCCGGCCGCGGGTGGCCTCCACCCGGCCTCAGCCATCAGCCCTGCCTGCCTCCAGCCGCCTTCTGGTTAATGAGTTATCCAGCCTGGCACTTCGGTTGCGCCAGCGAGACCAAGTCTCGGCTTTGGTTAATGATTTGAGCCGAACCGACCTGCCCCCCGCCACCGCGGGCTGAACTCGGGCAGGTCTGCCGATTTCCCGACTCCTTTCGGGGCCTAATCGGGTCGCGCGAGCCGCCTGGCGCGATCGGGGCCCATGCCCCGGCCTCTGCCAGGCCTCGGGCAGCCGCTTTTGAAGCCCGACCAAAAACCCGAAAAATGGGCAAAAAGGGAATAAATTCCGCCCAAAAAGGTGAATAGTCGGTTGGGCGGCAGCCCTGGTCGGTCTCTGCAGACCTGGAGGCTCGAGACGTTTGTTTGGAAAACTCACCAAGTCTCGATTCTGCCACCTCCTACCTCTGTGCAGATACCCCGCCAACCCCCAAGGACAGAAATGACAAGTGTCAAGTTGGCGGGGCGTCGGGCACCTGCTGCCGGCCATGAGCATCCAAATCCCCGCAAAAGGGGCATTTTCATTTCTTCATCGGGACTTCCGGCAATTTCCGAGGTTCAACTCATTAACGTTGTTCGCAGACACTTGCCAGAAAATGCAAGTGGCCACTTTGCCGGGCCGACTCGCTTGCCCAAGCGGGAAACCATCAACCGAAGGCCCGGTAAGGCGGCCGAATCTGACCTCATAGACTTCCACACAACGGGACTTTTGACTTTCCGGCCGCGGGTGGCCTCCACCCGGCCTCAGCCATCAGCCCTGCCTGCCTCCAGCCGCCTTCTGGTTAATGAGTTATCCAGCCTGGCACTTCGGTTGCGCCAGCGAGACCAAGTCTCGGCTTTGGTTAATGATTTGAGCCGAACCGACCTGCCCCCGCCCCCCCCGGGCTGAACTCGGGCAGGTCTGCCGATTTCCCGACTCCTTTCGGGGCCTAATCGGGTCGCGCGAGCCGCCTGGCGCGATCGGGGACCATGCCCCGGCCTCTGCCAGGCCTCGGGCAGCCGCTTTTGAAGCCGACCAAAAACCCGAAAAATGGGCAAAAAGGGAATAAATTCCCGCCCAAAAAGGGTGAATAGTCGGTTGGGCGGCAGCCCTGGTCGGTCTCTGCAGACCTGGAGGCTCGAGACGTTTGTTTGGAAAACTCACCAAGTCTCGATTCTGCCACCTCCTACCTCTGTGCAGATACCCCGCCAACCCCCAAGGACAGAAATGACAAGTGTCAAGTTGGCGGGGCGTCGGGCCACCTGCTGCCGGCCATGAGCATCCAAATCCCCGCAAAAGGGGCATTTTCATTTCTTCATCGGGACTTCGGCAATTTCCAAGGTTCAACTCATTAACGTTGTTCGCAGACACTTGCCAGAAAATGCAAGTGGCCACTTTGCCGGGCCGACTCGCTTGCCCAAGCGGGAAACCATCAACCGAAGGCCCGGTAAGGCGGCCGAATCTGACCTCATAGACTTCCACACAACGGACTTTTGACTTTCCCGGCCGCGGGTGGCCTCCACCCGGCCTCAGCCATCAGCCCTGCCTGCCTCCAGCCGCCTTCTGGTTAATGAGTTATCCAGCCTGGCACTTCGGTTGCGCCAGCGAGACCAAGTCTCGGCTTTGGTTAATGATTTGAGCCGAACCGACCTGCCCCCCGCCACCGCGGGCTGAACTCGGCAAGGTCTGCCGATTTCCCGACTCCTTTCGGGGCCTAATCGGGTCGCGCGAGCCGCCTGGCGCGATCGGGGCCCATGCCCCGGCCTCTGCCAGGCCTCGGGCAGCCGCTTTTGAAGCCCGACCAAAAACCCGAAAAATGGGCAAAAAGGGAATAAATTCCCGCCCAAAAGGGTGAATAGTCGGTTGGGCGGCAGCCCTGGTCGGTCTCTGCAGACCTGGGAGGCTCGAGACGTTTGTTTGGAAAACTCACCAAGTCTCGATTTCTGCCACCTCCTACCTCTGTGCAGATACCCCGCCAACCCCAAGGACAGAAATGACAAGTGTCAAGTTGGCGGGGCGTCGGGCCACCTGCTGCCGGCCATGAGCATCCAAATCCCCGCAAAAGGGGCATTTTCATTTCTTCATCGGGACTTCCGGCAATTTCCAAGGTTCAACTCATTAACGTTGTTCGCAGACACTTGCCAGAAAATGCAAGTGCCACTTTGCCGGGCCGACTCGCTTGCCCAAGCGGGAAACCATCAACCGAAGGCCCGGTAAGGCGGCCGAATCTGACCTCATAGACTTCCACACAACGGGACTTTTGACTTTCCCGGCCGCGGGTGGCCTCCACCCGGCCTCAAGCCATCAGCCCTGCCTGCCTCCAGCCGCCTTCTGGTTAATGAGTTATCTAGCCTGGCACTTCGGTTGCGCCAGCGAGACCAAGTCTCGGCTTTGGTTAATGATTTGAGCCGAACCGACCTGCCCCCCGCCCCGCGGGCTGAAGTCGGGCAGGTCTGCCGATTTCCCGACTCCTTTCGGGGCCTAATCGGGTCGCGCGTGCCGCCTGGCGCGATCGGGGCCCATGCCCCGGCCTCTGCCAGGCCTCGGGCAGCCGCTTTTGAAGCCCGACCAAAAACCCGAAAAATGGGCAAAAAGGGAATAAATTCCCGCCCAAAAAGGGTGAATAGTCGGTTGGGCGGCAGCCCTGGTCGGTCTCTGCAGACCTGGAGGCTCGAGACGTTTGTTTGGAAAACTCACCAAGTCTCGATTTCTGCCACCTCCTACCTCTGTGCAGATACCCCGCCAACCCCCAAGGACAGAAATGACAAGTGTCAAGTTGGCGGGGCGTCGGGCCACCTGCTGCCGGCCATGAGCATCCAAATCCCCGCAAAAGGGGCATTTTCATTTCTTCATCGGGACTTCCGACAATTGCCGAGGTTCAACTCATTAACGTTGTTCGCAGACACTTGCCAGAAAATGCAAGTGGCCACTTTGCCGGCGACTCG
>NW_027251204.1:40000-42500 GCF_044704955.1 Pristiophorus japonicus | reverse complement strand
CGAACCGACCTGCCCCCCGCCACCGCGGGCTGAACTCGGGCAGGTCTGCCGATTTCCCGACTCCTTTCGGGGCCTAATCGGGTCGCGCGAGCCGCCCTGGCGCGATCGGGGCCCATGCCCCGGCCTCTGCCAGGCCTCGGGCAGCCGCTTTTGAAGCCCGACCAAAAACCCGAAAAAGGGCCAAAAAGGGAATAAATTCCCGCCCAAAAAGGGTGAATAGTCGGTTGGGCGGCAGCCCTGGTCGGTCTCTGCAGACCTGGAGGCTCGAGACGTTTGTTTGGAAACTCACCAAGTCTCGATTCTGCCACCTCCTACCTCTGTGCAGATACCCCGCCAACCCCCAAGGACAGAAATGACAAGTGTCAAGTTGGCGGGGCGTCGGGCCACCTGCTGCCGGCCATGAGCATCCAAATCCCCGCAAAAGGGGCATTTCATTTCTTCATCGGGACTTCCGACAATTGCCGAGGTTCAACTCATTAACGTTGTTCGCAGACACTTGCCAGAAAATGCAAGTGGCCACTTTGCCGGGCCGACTCGCTTGCCCAAGCGGGAAACCATCAACCGAAGGCCCGGTAAGGCGGCCGAATCTGACCTCATAGACTTCCACACAACGGGACTTTTGACTTTCCCGGCCCGCGGGTGGCCTCCACCCGGCCTCAGCCATCAGCCCTGCCTGCCTCCAGCCGCCTTCTGGTTAATGAGTTATCCAGCCTGCACTTCGGTTGCGCCAGCGAGACCAAGTCTCGGCTTTGGTTAATGATTTGAGCCGAACCGACCTGCCCCCCGCCCCCCCCGGGCTGAACTCGGGCAGGTCTGCCGATTTCCCGACTCCTTTCGGGGCCTAATCGGGTCGCGCGAGCCGCCTGGCGCGATCGGGGACCATGCCCCGGCCTCTGCCAGGCCTCGGGCAGCCGCTTTTGAAGCCCGACCAAAAACCCGAAAAATGGGCAAAAAGGGAATAAATTCCCGCCCAAAAAGGGTGAATAGTCGGTTGGGCGGCAGCCCTGGTCGGTCTCTGCAGACCTGGAGGCTCGAGACGTTTGTTTGGAAAACTCACCAAGTCTCGATTCTGCCACCTCCTACCTCTGTGCAGATACCCCGCCAACCCCCAAGGACAGAAATGACAAGTGTCAAGTTGGCAGGGCGTCGGGCCACCTGCTGCCGGCCATGAGCATCCAAATCCCGCAAAAGGGGCATTTTCATTTCTTCATCGGGACTTCCGGCAATTCCAAGGTTCAACTCATTACGTGTTCGCAGACACTTGCCAGAAAATGCCAAGTGGCCACTTTGCCGGGCCGACTCGCTTGCCCAAGCGGGAAACCATCAACCGAAGGCCCGGTAAGGCGGCCGAATCTGACCTCATAGACTTCCACACAACGGGACTTTTGACTTTCCCGGCCGCGGGTGGCCTCCACCCGGCCTCAGCCATCAGCCTGCCTGCCCTCCAGCCGCCTTCTGGTTAATGAGTTATCCAGCCTGGCACTTCGGTTGCGCCAGCGAGACCAAGTCTCGGCTTTGGTTAATGATTTGAGCCGAACCGACCTGCCCCCCGCCACCGCGGGCTGAACTCGGCAAGGTCTGCCGATTTCCCGACTCCTTCGGGGCCTAATCGGGTCGCCGCGAGCCGCCTGGCGCGATCGGGGCCCATGCCCCGGCCTCTGCCAGGCCTCGGGCAGCCGCTTTTGAAGCCCGACCAAAAACCCGAAAAATGGGCAAAAGGGAATAAATTCCCGCCCAAAAAGGGTGAATAGTCGGGTTGGGCGGCAGCCCTGGTCGGTCTCTGCAGACCTGGAGGCTCGAGACGTTGTTTGGAAAACTCACCAAGTCTCGATTCTGCCACCTCCTACCTCTGTGCAGATACCCCGCCAACCCCAAGGACAGAAATGACAAGTGTCAAGTTGGCGGGGCGTCGGGCCACCTGCTGCCGGCCATGAGCATCCAAATCCCCGCAAAAGGGGCATTTTCATTTCTTCATCGGGACTTCCGGCAATTTCCAAGGTTCAACTCATTAACGTTGTTCGCAGACACTTGCCAGAAAATGCAAGTGGCCACTTTGGCCGGGCCGACTCGCTTGCCCAAGCGGGAAACCATCAACCGAAAGGCCCGGTAAGGCGCCGAATCTGACCTCATAGACTTCCACACAACGGGACTTTTGACTTTCCCGGCCGCGGGTGGCCTCCACCCGGCCTCAGCCATCAGCCCTGCCTGCCTCCAGCCGCCTTCTGGTTAATGAGTTATCCAGCCTGGCACTTCGGTTGCGCCAGCGAGACCAAGTCTCGGCTTTGGTTAATGATTTGAGCCGAACCGACCTGCCCCCCGCCCCCGCGGGCTGAAGTCGGGCAGGTCTGCCGATTTCCCGACTCCTTTCGGGGCCTAATCGGGTCGCGCGTGCCGCCTGGCGCGATCGGGGCCCATGCCCCGGCCTCTGCCAGGCCTCGGGCAGCCGCTTTTGAAGCCCGACCAAAACCCGAAAAATGGGCAAAAGGGAATAAATTCCGCC
>NW_027251204.1:22500-27500 GCF_044704955.1 Pristiophorus japonicus | reverse complement strand
AAGGGGCATTTTCATTTCTTCATCGGGACTTCCGGCAATTTCCAAGGTTCAACTCATTAACGTTGTTCGCAGACACTTGCCAGAAAATGCAAGTGGCCACTTTGCCGGGCCGACTCGCTTGCCCAAGCGGGAAACCATCAACCGCAGGCCCGGTAAGGCGGCCGAATCTGACCTCATAGACTTCCACACAACGGGACTTTTGACTTTCCCGGCCGCGGGTGGCCTCCACCCGGCCTCAGCCATCAGCCCTGCCTGCCTCCAGCCGCCTTCTGGTTAATGAGTTATCCAGCCTGGCACTTCGGTTGCGCCAGCGAGACCAAGTCTCGGCTTTGGTTAATGATTTGAGCCGAACCGACCTGCCCCCCGCCACCGCGGGCTGAACTCGGGCAGGTCTGCCGATTTCCCGACTCCTTTCGGGGCCTAATCGGGTCGCGCGAGCCGCCTGGCGCGATCGGGGCCCATGCCCCGGCCTCTGCCAGGCCTCGGGCAGCCGCTTTTGAAGCCCGACCAAAAACCCGAAAAATGGGCAAAAAGGGAATAAATTCCCGCCCAAAAAGGGTGAATAGTCGGTTGGGCGGCAGCCCTGGTCGGTCTCTGCAGACCTGGAGGCTCGAGACGTTTGTTTGGAAAACTCACCAAGTCTCGATTCTGCCACCTCCTACCTCTGTGCAGATACCCCGCCAACCCCCAAGGACAGAAATGACAAGTGTCAAGTTGGCGGGGCGTCGGGCCACCTGCTGCCGGCCATGAGCATCCAAATCCCCGCAAAAGGGGCATTTTCATTTCTTCATCGGGACTTCCGACAATTGCCGAGGTTCAACTCATTAACGTTGTTCGCAGACACTTGCCAGAAAATGCAAGTGGCCACTTTGCCGGGCCGACTCGCTTGCCCAAGCGGGAAACCATCAACCGAAGGCCCGGTAAGGCGGCCGAATCTGACCTCATAGACTTCCACACAACGGGACTTTTGACTTTCCCGGCCGCGGGTGGCCTCCACCCGGCCTCAGCCATCAGCCCTGCCTGCCTCCAGCCGCCTTCTGGTTAATGAGTTATCCAGCCTGGCACTTCGGTTGCGCCAGCGAGACCAAGTCTCGGCTTTGGTTAATGATTTGAGCCGAACCGACCTGCCCCCCGCCCCCCCCGGGCTGAACTCGGGCAGGTCTGCCGATTTCCCGACTCCTTTCGGGGCCTAATCGGGTCGCGCGAGCCGCCTGGCGCGATCGGGGACCATGCCCCGGCCTCTGCCAGGCCTCGGGCAGCCGCTTTTGAAGCCCGACCAAAAACCCGAAAAATGGGCAAAAAGGGAATAAATTCCCGCCCAAAAAGGGTGAATAGTCGGTTGGGCGGCAGCCCTGGTCGGTCTCTGCAGACCTGGAGGCTCGAGACGTTTGTTTGGAAAACTCACCAAGTCTCGATTCTGCCACCTCCTACCTCTGTGCAGATACCCCGCCAACCCCCAAGGACAGAAATGACAAGTGTCAAGTTGGCGGGGCGTCGGGCCACCTGCTGCCGGCCATGAGCATCCAAATCCCCGCAAAAGGGGCATTTTCATTTCTTCATCGGGACTTCCGGCAATTTCCAAGGTTCAACTCATTAACGTTGTTCGCAGACACTTGCCAGAAAATGCAAGTGGCCACTTTGCCGGGCCGACTCGCTTGCCCAAGCGGGAAACCATCAACCGAAGGCCCGGTAAGGCGGCCGAATCTGACCTCATAGACTTCCACACAACGGGACTTTTGACTTTCCCGGCCGCGGGTGGCCTCCACCCGGCCTCAGCCATCAGCCCTGCCTGCCTCCAGCCGCCTTCTGGTTAATGAGTTATCCAGCCTGGCACTTCGGTTGCGCCAGCGAGACCAAGTCTCGGCTTTGGTTAATGATTTGAGCCGAACCGACCTGCCCCCCGCCACCGCGGGCTGAACTCGGCAAGGTCTGCCGATTTCCCGACTCCTTTCGGGGCCTAATCGGGTCGCGCGAGCCGCCTGGCGCGATCGGGGCCCATGCCCCGGCCTCTGCCAGGCCTCGGGCAGCCGCTTTTGAAGCCCGACCAAAAACCCGAAAAATGGGCAAAAAGGGAATAAATTCCCGCCCAAAAAGGGTGAATAGTCGGTTGGGCGGCAGCCCTGGTCGGTCTCTGCAGACCTGGAGGCTCGAGACGTTTGTTTGGAAAACTCACCAAGTCTCAATTCTGCCACCTCCTACCTCTGTGCAGATACCCCGCCAACCCCCAAGGACAGAAATGACAAGTGTCAAGTTGGCGGGGCGTCGGGCCACCTGCTGCCGGCCATGAGCATCCAAATCCCCGCAAAAGGGGCATTTTCATTTCTTCATCGGGACTTCCGGCAATTTCCAAGGTTCAACTCATTAACGTTGTTCGCAGACACTTGCCAGAAAATGCAAGTGGCCACTTTGCCGGGCCGACTCGCTTGCCCAAGCGGGAAACCATCAACCGAAGGCCCGGTAAGGCGGCCGAATCTGACCTCATAGACTTCCACACAACGGGACTTTTGACTTTCCCGGCCGCGGGTGGCCTCCACCCGGCCTCAGCCATCAGCCCTGCCTGCCTCCAGCCGCCTTCTGGTTAATGAGTTATCTAGCCTGGCACTTCGGTTGCGCCAGCGAGACCAAGTCTCGGCTTTGGTTAATGATTTGAGCCGAACCGACCTGCCCCCCGCCCCCGCGGGCTGAAGTCGGGCAGGTCTGCCGATTTCCCGACTCCTTTCGGGGCCTAATCGGGTCGCGCGTGCCGCCTGGCGCGATCGGGGCCCATGCCCCGGCCTCTGCCAGGCCTCGGGCAGCCGCTTTTGAAGCCCGACCAAAAACCCGAAAAATGGGCAAAAAGGGAATAAATTCCCGCCCAAAAAGGGTGAATAGTCGGTTGGGCGGCAGCCCTGGTCGGTCTCTGCAGACCTGGAGGCTCGAGACGTTTGTTTGGAAAACTCACCAAGTCTCGATTCTGCCACCTCCTACCTCTGTGCAGATACCCCGCCAACCCCCAAGGACAGAAATGACAAGTGTCAAGTTGGCGGGGCGTCGGGCCACCTGCTGCCGGCCATGAGCATCCAAATCCCCGCAAAAGGGGCATTTTCATTTCTTCATCGGGACTTCCGACAATTGCCGAGGTTCAACTCATTAACGTTGTTCGCAGACACTTGCCAGAAAATGCAAGTGGCCACTTTGCCGGGCCGACTCGCTTGCCCAAGCGGGAAACCATCAACCGCAGGCCCGGTAAGGCGGCCGAATCTGACCTCATAGACTTCCACACAACGGGACTTTTGACTTTCCCGGCCGCGGGTGGCCTCCACCCGGCCTCAGCCATCAGCCCTGCCTGCCTCCAGCCGCCTTCTGGTTAATGAGTTATCCAGCCTGGCACTTCGGTTGCGCCAGCGAGACCAAGTCTCGGCTTTGGTTAATGATTTGAGCCGAACCGACCTGCCCCCCGCCTCCCCCGGGCTGAACTCGGGCAGGTCTGCCGATTTCCCGACTCCTTTCGGGGCCTAATCGGGTCGCGCGAGCCGCCTGGCGCGACCGGGGACATGCCCCGGCCTCTGCCAGGCCTCGGGCTGCCGTTTTTGAAGCCCGACCAAAAACCCGAAAAATGGACAAAAATGGAAAAAATTCCCGCCCAAAAAGGGTGAATAGTCGGTTGGGCGGCAGCCCTGGTCGGTCTCTGCAGACCTGGAGGCTCGAGACGTGACTTTGGAAAACTCACCAATTCTCGATCAGCCACCTCCTACCTCTGTGCAGGTACCCCGCCAACCCCCAAGGACAGAAATGACAAGTGTCAAGTTGGCGGGACGGATTTGACTTCGGTCGCCGAGCCCTGGAACTAATTTCCCGCAAACGGCTTCGGATTTAGCTCCATCCAGACTTCCGGGACGAAACTTGACAGGCCGTATCTCCGCACTCCCGGAGCGCAGCCGCACCGTTCCGGCACCCATCGACGCGGCTGGCCGAGCCCGAGCGAACGCACCCCACGGCGGACGGCTAGGCCTTTCCGATTTTTTCACCCTTTTTCCCGAAAAGATTCCAACTGGCAGGGACATTCGCCCGACGGCTTAAAGACATGCCCTTCTGCCACACTAACGTCCCCGCCTTCGTTTGGCTATGTTGGCTTCGTCATTTCCGTCTTTTATTAAAGATACCATCTTAACACGCCGGTTAACCATTTGCCAGAGTTTTCGGTTAATGGTTTGCCACCTTCAACCCATTTGGTTAACCATTTGCCGCCGACAATTTTCAGTTCATCAGTTGCCACATTCAGACTTTCTTCTCCGGTTGCATTTCGCGGACTTCCAGCGCGCTCGGCTTCGGGTCGGCCCGCAGGAATGTGGTAGCGTTCGATGCCGCTTGCCTTCCTCTTCCCCGCGCCGCGCACCCGACGAGCACAGCTGGCCGACCAGCGGAGATAGCCGTCGGAAAGCGGTCTCCAGCCAACGGCTGCACCTCCGCCGGCCAAAGAGCCGGCCGCACGCCGTCGCTGGCCTCCGGTGCGACCCGTCCGGCCGCAGCGGACGCTCTTTACCCGCGCCAGTTGCCACGTTGCGTCGTCATGTTACTGCCCAAAGACTGCAGCGGATGCCGGTTGCCCGGCGGGCCAAGCGGCCTAGCGACGCCGTGCCTCGTCCATGCGGGAGCGGGCTGACACCGCCGCCTGCGGCGCCGCCGCCGCTTTCCAACGAGGTATGGCCGACAGCGGTCCGACACGGGACGGCGGAGAGATCCGCATTTCGGCCCCGGCCGCATCAGACAGCCAGAACTGGCCGACCGAAGTTTTCCACCAGCCGGCTGGCCGATCAAGCCCGCTTCCGAAGAAAGGCGCTCGGCTTGCAGGCCGCTCCGCCATCCAGCATCCCTGGCTGCCCGGCACAGGTTACAAGATGCACCCCCAATGACGCAGCAGACCATTGTCGCTCAAGCAGCTTCATGCCGCCAGCCCAACAACAACGGCGACCAGCACCACCACGACCAGCAGCAAATTGCCCTCCGCCGCCCTGTCGACA
>NW_027251204.1:10000-12500 GCF_044704955.1 Pristiophorus japonicus | reverse complement strand
GTACAAGCGGGGCTGCTGGCTCCCAGAGTACGATTTCAGCAAAACACCAAAGAGTTTGAAAAGTACAACAAAAGACTTTGTCAAAATTGTTCCAAGTCTCGCACACCGTTCATTTTGTGACTTTCCAAGTGCTCTTTTCAAAGGTCTCTTTCCTGAGATTGAGCACCTTTCAGCAAAGCATCACTTTTCGGGCGCTTTCAAAGTGTACCCGCTGTCGTAAAAATGTTCTGAAAATCGTGTTCCCGAAAATCTCCGGGCACCCCGCCAACCCCCAAGGACAGAAATGACAAGTGTCAAGTTGGCGGGGCGTCGGGCCACCTGCTGCCGGCCATGAGCATCCAAATCCCCGCAGAAGGGGCATTTTCATTTCTTCATCGGGACTTCCGGCAATTTCCAAGGTTCAACTCATTAACGTTGTTCGCAGACACTTGCCAGAAAATGCAAGTGGCCACTTTGCCGGGCCGACTCGCTTGCCCAAGCGGGAAACCATCAACCGCAGGCCCGGTAAGGCGGCCGAATCTGACCTCATAGACTTCCACACAACGGGACTTTTGACTTTCCCGGCCGCGGGTGGCCTCCACCCGGCCTCAGCCATCAGCCCTGCCTGCCTCCAGCCGCCTTCTGGTTAATGAGTTATCCAGCCTGGCACTTCGGTTGCGCCAGCGAGACCAAGTCTCGGCTTTGGTTAATGATTTGAGCCGAACCGACCTGCCCCCCGCCACCGCGGGCTGAACTCGGGCAGGTCTGCCGATTTCCCGACTCCTTTCGGGCCTAATCGGGTCGCGCGAGCCGCCTGGCGCGATCGGGGCCCATGCCCCGGCCTCTGCCAGGCCTCGGGCAGCCGCTTTGAAGCCCGACCAAAAACCCGAAAAATGGGCAAAAAGGGAATAAATTCCCGCCCAAAAAGGGTGAATAGTCGGTTGGGCGGCAGCCCTGGTCGGTCTCTGCAGACCTGGAGGCTCGAGACGTTTGTTTGGAAAACTCACCAAGTCTCGATTCTGCCACCTCCTACCTCTGTGCAGATACCCCGCCAACCCCCAAGGACAGAAATGACAAGTGTCAAGTTGGCGGGGCGTCGGGCCACCTGCTGCCGGCCATGAGCATCCAAATCCCCGCAAAAGGGGCATTTTCATTTCTTCATCGGGACTTCCGACAATTGCCGAGGTTCAACTCATTAACGTTGTTCGCAGACACTTGCCAGAAATGCAAGTGGCCACTTTGCCGGGCCGACTCGCTTGCCCAAGCGGGAAACCATCAACCGAAGGCCCGGTAAGGCGGCCGAATCTGACCTCATAGACTTCCACACAACGGGACTTTTGACTTTCCCGGCCGCGGGTGGCCTCCACCCGGCCTCAGCCATCAGCCCTGCCTGCCTCCAGCCGCCTTCTGGTTAATGAGTTATCCAGCCTGGCACTTCGGTTGCGCCAGCGAGACCAAGTCTCGGCTTTGGTTAATGATTTGAGCCGAACCGACCTGCCCCCCGCCCCCGCGGGCTGAAGTCGGGCAGGTCTGCCGATTTCCCGACTCCTTTCGGGGCCTAATCGGGTCGCGCGTGCCGCCTGGCGCGATCGGGGCCCATGCCCCGGCCTCTGCCAGGCCTCGGGCAGCCGCTTTTGAAGCCCGACCAAAAACCCGAAAAATGGGCAAAAAGGGAATAAATTCCCGCCCAAAAAGGGTGAATAGTCGGTTGGGCGGCAGCCCTGGTCGGTCTCTGCAGACCTGGAGGCTCGAGACGTTTGTTTGGAAAACTCACCAAGTCTCGATTCTGCCACCTCCTACCTCTGTGCAGATACCCCGCCAACCCCCAAGGACAGAAATGACAAGTGTCAAGTTGGCGGGGCGTCGGGCCACCTGCTGCCGGCCATGAGCATCCAAATCCCCGCAAAAGGGGCATTTTCATTTCTTCATCGGGACTTCCGACAATTGCCGAGGTTCAACTCATTAACGTTGTTCGCAGACACTTGCCAGAAAATGCAAGTGGCCACTTTGCCGGGCCGACTCGCTTGCCCAAGCGGGAAACCATCAACCGCAGGCCCGGTAAGGCGGCCGAATCTGACCTCATAGACTTCCACACAACGGGACTTTTGACTTTCCCGGCCGCGGGTGGCCTCCACCCGGCCTCAGCCATCAGCCCTGCCTGCCTCCAGCCGCCTTCTGGTTAATGAGTTATCCAGCCTGGCACTTCGGTTGCGCCAGCGAGACCAAGTCTCGGCTTTGGTTAATGATTTGAGCCGAACCGACCTGCCCCCCGCCCCCCCCGGGCTGAACTCGGGCAGGTCTGCCGATTTCCCGACTCCTTTCGGGGCCTAATCGGGTCGCGCGAGCCGCCTGGCGCGACCGGGGACATGCCCGGCCTCTGCCAGGCCTCGGGCTGCCGTTTTTGAAGCCCGACCAAAAACCCGAAAAATGGACAAAAATGGAAAAAATTCCCGCCCAAAAAGGGTGAATAGTCGGTTGGGCGGCAGCCCTGGTCGGTCTCTGCAGACCTGGAGGCTCGAGA
>NW_027251203.1:52500-60035 GCF_044704955.1 Pristiophorus japonicus | reverse complement strand
CTTTCTCTCTCCCTCTATCTCTGTCTCTCTATCTGTCTCTCTCTCTGTGTTTCTCCCTCTCTTTCTCTGTCTCTCCCCCTCTCTCAACATCCGTCTCTCTTCCTATCCCTCTCTCTCTCTATCACTCTCGCTCTCTGTCTCCCTCTCTCTCTCTCCTGTTTCTTTCCATCTCTTGCTCTCTCTTTCTTTCTCTCTGTCCCCCCCACGCTCTCTCTCTCTCTGTCTCTCTATCTCTCTCGGCCTTTCTCTCTGTCTGTCTCTCTCTCTATCTGTCTCATTCACTCCCTATCTCTCTCTCTCTGACTCTCTGTCTCTCTCTCTCTCTGTCTCTCTCTCTATCCCTCTCTCTCTATCCCTCTCTCTCACTCCCTCTCTCTCACTCTCTGTCTCTCTCTCTCTGTGTCTCTGAGTTTCGCTCTGTCTCTCTGTATCTCTCTCCTGTCTCTTTCCATCTCTTTCTCTCTCTCGGTCTCTCTTTCTCTCTCACTGTCTCCCTCCCTCTGTTCCCCGCTCTCTCTCTCTGTGTCTCTCACTATTTCTGTCACTCTCACTCTCTCACTCTCCCTATCTCTCTCTATCCCTCTCTCTCTGTCTGTCTGTCTCTCTCGCTCTCTCTGACACTCTCTGCCTCTCTCTCTCTCTCTGTCACACTCACTCTCTCTGTCTCTCTCTCTCTCTCTCTGTCTGTCTTTCTTTCTCTCTCTGACTCTCCCTGTCTCTCTCTCTCTCTCTCCCTTTCTGTCTCTCACTCTGTGTGTGTGTCTCGCTCTCTCTCTCTGACCCTCTCTGTCTCTCTGTCTCTCTCTCTCTAACTCTATCTGTCTCTCTCTCTCTCTCTTCCTCTCTGTCTCTCTCTCAGTCTCTCTCTCCCTGTCTAAGTGTCTCTCCCTCTCTGTCTCTCTCTGTATGTCTATGAATCCCGAAACTAATCCCACTGCCCCGCTCTCTCCCCATAGTCCTGTATCAATCCCCAAACTAATCCCACTGCCCCGCTCTCTCCCCATAGTCCTGTATCAATCCCCAACTAATCCCACTGCCCCGCTCTCTCCCCATAGTCCTGTATCAATCCCTAAACTAATCCCACTGCCCCGCTCTCTCCCCATAGTCCTGTATCAATCTCCAAACTAATCCCACTGCCCCGCTCTCTCCCCATAGTCCTGTATCAATCCCAGAATCGATACAGCAAGTTAGACAGACAGAGAGAGAGAGAGAGACACACACACACACACTCTCTCTCTCTCCCTCTCGCTCTCTCTCACTGTCTCTCTCTCTGTCTCTCTCACTCTCTCTGTTCCTCTCTTTCACTCTGTCCCTCTCTCTGTCTCGCCCTATTTGTGACTCTCTCTCTCTCTCTCTGTCTCTCTCTCTCACTCTGTATCTCTCTTTCTCGCTCTTTCTCTCTCTCTGTCCCTCTCTCTGTTCCTCTCGCTCGCTCTCTCTCTCTCTCCCTCTCTCTTTCCCTCTCTCTGTCCTTCTCCCTATCTCCCTCTCTCTCTCTGTGCCTCTCTCTCTCTGTCCTACAATATCTATCTCTCTGCCTCTCTCTCTCTCTCTCTCTTTCCCTGTGTTTCTCTCTCGCTTTCTGTCTCTCTCCCTCTTTCTCCCTATCCCTCTCTCTCTCTATCCCCCTCTCTCTCTATCCCTCTCTTTCTCTCTCTGTTCACTCTCCTGCATTTTTCCATCACTCTCTCTCTCTGTCCCTCTCTCTGTCTCCCTCTCTATATATATATATAACTCTCTGTCTCTATCTCTCTCTCTCTATCTCTCTCACTCTCTCATTTTCTCACTCTCTGTCTATCTCTCTCTGTCTCTAACTCTCTGTCTCTCTGTCTCTCTCTCTCTCTTTCTCCGTTTCTCTCTCTCTCTGTCTCTCTGTCTCTCTCACTCACTCATTTTCTCTCTCTCTGTCTGTCTCTCTCTGTCTCTCTCTCTCTGTCTTTATCTGTTTCTCGCTCTCTCTCTCTGTCTCTCTCTGTCTGTCTCTCTCTGTCTCTCTGTCTCTGAGTTTCTCTCTCTGTCTCTCTCACTCACTCATTTTCTCTCTCTCTGTCTGTCTCTCTCTGTCTCTATCTCTCTGTCTCTCTCTCTCTCTTTATCTGGTTCTCGCTCTCTCTCTCTCTCTCTCTCTCTGTCTCTCTCTCTCTGTGTCTCTGAGTTTCTCTCTCTGTCTCTCTCCTGTCTCTTTCCATCTTTCTCTCTCTCGCTCTGTCTCTCTCTCTATCTCTCTCTCACTGTCTCTCTCACTCTCTCTCTCTATCTATCTGTCTCTCTTTCTGTCGTCTCTCTCTCTCTGTCCCTCTCTCCCTATCTCTCTCTATCCCCCTTTCTCTCTGTCTGTTTCACTCTACCTCTCTCTGACACTCTCTGTCTCTCTCTGTCTCTCAGTCGCACTCACTCTCTCTGTCTCTCTCTCTGCCTCGTTCTCTCGCTCTGTCTCTCTCTCTGACTTGTTCTCTCTGTC
Organism: Pristiophorus japonicus; assembly: GCF_044704955.1. Lineage (NCBI taxonomy): Eukaryota > Metazoa > Chordata > Chondrichthyes > Pristiophoridae > Pristiophorus > Pristiophorus japonicus. Next base: position 57,574 of record NW_027251203.1, on the reverse strand, counting down.
TCTCTCTCTCTCGCACTGTCTTTCTCCTTCTCTCTCTGTCTCTCTCTCTCTCGCTCTGTCTCTCTCCTTCTCTCTCTCTCTGTCTCACTCCCTCTCTGTCTCTCTCTTCCTATCTCTCTCTATCCCTCTCTCCCACTCTCCTGTCTCTTTCCATCTCTCTCTTTCTCTCTGTCTTTCTATCTGTCTGTCTCTCTCTCTTTCTCTGTCTCTGTCACTCTCTCTCTCTCCCTCTCTCTGTGTTTCTCTCTCTGTCTCTCTCCCTCTCTCTCTCCTGTCTCTTTCCATCTCTCTCTCATTCTATCTCCCTCTCTCTTTCTCTCTCTCTGTCTCTCTCTCTCTGACAGCCTCGCTCTGTCTCTCTCTCTCTCTATCTGTTTCTATCTCTCTGTCTCTCGCTCTCTTTCTCTCTCTCTCTATCTCTGTCTCTCTATCTGTCTCTCTCTCTCTGTTTCTCCCTCTCTCTCTCTCTGTCTCTCTCCCTCTCTCTGTGTTTCTCCCTCTCTTTGTCTCTCCCCCTCTCTCAACATCCGTCTCTCTTCCTATCCCTCTCTCTCTCTATCACTCTCGCTCTCTGTCTCCCTCTCTCTCTCTCTCCTGTTTCGTTCCATCTCTTGCTCTCTCTTTTTTTCTCTCTGTCCCCCCCACGCTCTCCCTCTCTCTGTCTCTCTCTCTGACACTCTATCTCTCTCTGTCTTTTTCTCCGTCCCTCTCTCCCTCTGTCTCTCTCTCTCTCTGTCTCATTCACTCCCTATCTCTCTCTCTCTGTCTCTCTGTCTCTCTCTCTCTCTGTCTCTCTCTCTATGCCTCTCTCTCTATCCCTCTCTCTCACTCCCTCTCTCTCTCTCTGTGTCTCCGAGTTTCTCTCTGTCTCTCTGTATCTCTCTCCTGTCTCTTTTCATCTCTTTCTCTCTCTCGGTCTCTCTTTCTCTCTCACTGTCTCTCTCTCTCTGTCCCTCCCTCTGTTCCCCGCTCTCTCTCTCTCTCTCTCTCTCTCCCTTTCTGTCTCTCACTCTCTCTTCCTCTCTGTCTCTCTCTCAGTCTCTCTCTCCCTGTCTAAGTGTCTCTCCCTCTCTGTCTCTCTCTGTCTGTATGTCTATCAATCCCTAAACTAATCCCACTGCCCTGCTCTCTCCCCATAGCCCTGTATCAGTCCCCAAACTAATCCCACTGCCCCGCTCTCTCCCCATAGTCCAGTATCAATCTCCAAACTAATCCCACTGCCCCGCTCTCTCCCCATAGTCCTGTATCAATCCACAAACTAATCCCACTGCCCCGCTCTCTCCCCATAGTCCTGTATCAATCCCCAAACTAATCCCACTGACCCGCTCTCTCCCCATAGTCCTGTATCAATCCCCAAACTAATCCCACTGCCCCGCTCTCTCCCCATAGTCCTGTATCAATCCCCAAACTAATCCCACTGCCCCGCTCTCTCCCCATAGTCCTGTATCAATCCCCAAACTAATCCCACTGCCCCGCTCTCCCCATAGTCCTGTATCAATCCCAGAATCGATACAGAATGTTAGACAGAGAGAGAGAGAGACACACACACACACACTCTCTCTCTCCCTCTCGCTCTCTCTCACTGTCTCTCTCTCTCTGTCTCTCTCACTCTCCCTCTCTCTGTTCCTCTCTTTCACTCTGTCCCTCTCTCTGTCTCGCCCTCTTTCTGTCTCACTCTCTCTCTCTCTCTGTCTCTCTCTCTCACTCTGTATCTCTCTTTCTCGCTCTTTCTCTCTCTCTTTCCCTCTCTCTGTTCCTCTCGCTCTCTCTCTCTCTCTTTCCCTCTCTGTGTCCTTCTCCCTATCTCCCTCTCTCTCTCTGTGCCTCTCTCTCTCTGTCCTACAATCTCTATCTCTCTGTCTCTCTCTCTCTCTCTCTCTCTTTCCCTGTGTTTCTCTCTTTCTTTCTGTCTCTCTCCCTCTTTCTCCCTATCCCTCTCTCTATCCCCCTCTCTCTCTATCCCTCTCTTTCTCTCTCTGTCTGGCTCTCCTGCATTTTTCCATCTCTCTCTCTCTCTGTCCCTCTCTCTGTCTCCCTCTCTCTCGATATATATATATATAACTCTCTGTCTCTATATCTCTCTCTCTATCTCTCTCACTCTCTCATTTTCTCTCTCTCTGTCTATCTCTCTCTGTCTCTAACTCTCTGTCTCTCTGTCTCTCTCTCTTTCCCCGTTTCTTGCTCTCTCTCTCTGTCTCTCTGTCTCTCTCACTCACTCATTTTCTCTCTCTCTGTCTGTCTCTCTCTGTCTCTCCCCTGTCTCTTTCCATCTTTCTCTCTCTCGCTCTGTCTCTCTGTCTCTCTCTCTATCTCTTTCTCTCACTGTCTCTCTCACTCTCTCTCTCTATCTATCTGTCTCTCTTTCTGTCGTCTCTCTCTCTCTGTCCCTCTCTCCCTATCTCTCTCTATCCCCTTTTCTCTCTGTCTGTTTCACTCTACCTCTCTCTGACACTCTCTGTCTCTCTCTGTCTCTCAGTCACACTCACTCTCTCTGTCTCTCTCTCTGTCTCTCTCTCTCGCTCTGTCTTTCTCCTTCTCTCTCTGTCTCTCTCTCTCACTCTGTCTCTCTCCTTCTCTCTCTCTCTGTCTCACCCCCTCTCTGTCTCTCTCTTCCTATCTCTCTCTATCCCTCTCTCCCACTCTCCTGTCTCTTTCCATCTCTCTCTTTCTCTCTGTCTCTATCTGTCTGTCTCTCTCTCTCTCTCTGTCTCTCTCTCTCTGTGTCTCTGAGTTTCTCTCTGTCTCTCTGTATCTCTCTCCTGTCTCTTTTCATCTCTTTCTCTCTCTCGGTCTCTCTTTCTTTCTCACTGTCTCTCTCTCTCTGTCCCTCCCTCTGTTCCCCGCTCTCTCTCTCTGTCTCTCTCACTATTTCTGTCTCTCTCTCTCTCTCACTCTCCCTATCTCTCTCTATCCCTCTCTCTCTGTCTGTCAGTCTCTCTCCCCCTCTCTCTGACACTCTCTGCCTCTCTCTCTCTCTCTGTCACACTCACTCTCTCTGTCTCTCTCTCTCTCCCTCTCTGTCTTTCTTTCTCTCTCTGACTCTCTCTGTCTCTCTCTCTCTCTCTCCCTTTCTGTCTCTCACTCTCTGTGTGTGTCTCGCTCTCTCTCTCTCTGACCCTCTCTGTCTCTCTGTCTCTCTCTCTCTGACTCTATCTGTCTCTCTCTCTCTTCCTCTCTGTCTCTCACTCAGTCTCTCTCTCCCTGTCTAAGTGTCTCTCCCTCTCTGTATCTCTCTGTCTGTATGTCTATCAATCCCTCAACTAATTCCACTGCCCTGCTCTCTCCCCATAGCCCTGTATCAATCCCTAAACTAATCCCACTGCCCCGCTCTCTCCCCATAGTCCTGTATCAATCCCCAAACTAATCCCACTGCCCCGCTCTCTCCCCATCGTCCTGTATCAATCCCCAAACTAATCCCACTGCCCCGCTCTCTCCCCATAGTCCTGTATCAATCCCCAAACTAATCCCACTGCCCCACTCTCTCCCCATAGTCCTGTATCAATCCCCAAACTAATCCCACTGCCCCGCTCTCTCCCCATAGTCCTGTATCAATCCCCAAACTAATCCCACTGCCCCGCTCTCTCCCCATAGTCCTGTATCAATCCCCAAACTAATCCCACTGCCCCGCTCTCTCCCCATAGTCCTGTATCAATCCCCAAACTAATCCCACTGCCCCGCTCTCTCCCCATAGTCCTGTATCAATCCCCAAACTAATCCCACTGCCCCGCTCTCTCCCCATAGTCCTGTATCAATCCCCAAACTAATCCCACTGCCCCGCTCTCTCCCCATAGTCCTGTATCAATCCCCAAACTAATCCCACTGCCCCGCTCTCTCCCCATAGCCCTGTATCAATCTCCAAACGAGCTCTCTCTCTGTCTCTCTCTGTCTCTCTCTCTCTCTCTGTCTCTCTGTCTCACTCTATCGCTCTCTCTGTCTCTCTCTGTCTCTGTCTCCCTCTCTCTGTCTCTAGCTCTCTGTCTGTCTCTTTCTATCTCACTCTCACTCTCTGTCTCACTCGTTCTGTCTCTCTCTCTCTCTCTCTCTGTACCTGTCTCTCGCTCCCTCTCTCTCTCTCTGTCACTTTCTTGGTCTTTCTGTCTCTCCCTGTCTGTCTCTGTCTTTTCCCCTCTCGCTCTCTCTCTCTGTCTGTACTTCTCTCTCTCTCTAACAATCTCTGTCTCTCTCTGACTATCTGCTTCTGTCTCTCTCTCTCACTGTCTCTCTGTCTCTCTCTCTCTCTCTCTGTCACCCTCTCTCTCTCTCTCACTCTCTCTCTCACTGTGTTTCTCTCTCTCTATCTCTATTTCTGTGTTTCTCTCTCTCTATCTCTATTTCTGTCTCTCCAGCTCTCTGTCTTTCTCTCTCTGTCTCTCATTCTCTGTCTCTCTCTCTCTCTCGCTCTCCCTCTCTCACTCTATCTCTCCCTGTCTTTAACTCTGTCTATCCCTCACTATCTATCTCTCTCTCTATCAATCTCTCTCTCTCTATCAATCCCTGTTTCTCTGTCATTCTCTCTCTCTCTCTCTGTCACCCTCTCTTTCTGTCTCTCTCTCTCTCTCTGTCTCTCGCTATCTCTGTATCTCTCCCTGACTTTATCTCTGTCTTTCCCTCTCTCTCTATCAATCTCTCTCTATCAATCTCTCTCTCTGTCAATATCTCTCTCTCTATCAATCCCTGTCTCTCTCTGACATTTTCTCTCTGTGTCTCTCTCTATCTGTCTCTCTCTTTGTCTCTCTCTATCTGTCTCTCTCTCTCTCTCTCCGTCACCCTCTCTTTCTGTCTCTCTCTCTCTGTTTCTCCCTCTCTCTCTCTATTCCTGTCTCTCTCGCGCTCTCTCTCTGTCGATCCTATCTCTCCTGTCTTTAACTTGTCCTTCACTCTCTCTCTATCAATATCTCTCTGTGTGTCTGTCTCTCTCTCTCTGTCTCTCTCACTCTGTATCTCTCTCTCTTACGCTGTCTGTCTCTCTCTCTCTGTCTCTCAAACTCTGTCTCTCTCTCTCTTGCCTGCTCTCTCTCTCTCTCTCTCTACACATCTCTTTCTGTCTGCCTATCTCCCTCTCTCTTTCTCTCTC
>NW_027251203.1:47500-50000 GCF_044704955.1 Pristiophorus japonicus | reverse complement strand
TCTGTCTGCCTATCTCTATCTCTCTCTCTGTCTCTCTCTGTCTCTCTCTCTGTCTGTCTGCCTATCTCTATCTCTCTCTCTGTCACTCTGTCTCTCTGTCTCTTTCTCTCTCACACTGTGTCTCTCCCTTTCCCTCTCGCGCTATCTCTCACTCTGTCTCTGTTTCTCTCTGTCTCTCTCTCTCTCTCTCTCTCTCTCACTCTGTATCTCTCTCTCTCTCACACGCTGTCTGTCTCTCTCTCTCTCTGTCTCTATCTCTCTCTGTCTCTGACTCCCTCTCTCAGTCTCTCTCTCTGTCTTTCTTTCTCTCTCTCTGTCTCTCTCTCTCGCTCTGTCTGTCTGCCTATCTCTGTCTCTCTCTGTCTTTCTGTGTCTTTCTCCCTCTCTCTCGCTCTGTCTGTCTGCCTATCTCTGTCTCTCTCTGTCTCTATCTCTCTCTGTCTCTGACTCCCTCTCTCAGTCTCTCTCTCTGTCTTTCTTTCTCTCTCTCTGTCTCTCTCTCTCGCTCTGTCTGTCTGCCTATCTCTGTCTCTCTCTGTCTTTCTGTGTCTTTCTCCCTCTCTCTCTCTCGCTCTGTCTGTCTGCCTATCTCTGTCTCTCTCTGTCTTTCTGTGTCTTTCTCCCTCTCTCTCTCTCATCTCTGTTTCTCTCTCTCTCTCTATCGCTCTGTCTCTCTCTCTCTCTCTGTCTCTCTTCCCCTCTACCTCGCTCTCTCTCTCTGTCTCGCTCTCTCTCTCTCTCTCTCTCTCTCTGTCTCTCTCTGTCTTTCCGCCCATCTCTCTCTCTCTCCCATGGTCTCTGTTTCTCTCTATCTTTCCCTCTCAGTTTTTCTGTCTCTCTCTCTCTCCCTCTTACTCTGTCTCTCCCTCTATTTCTCTGTATATCTCCCTGTCTTTATCTCTATCTTTCCCTCTCTCTATCAATCTCTCTCTCTATCAATCTCTCTCTCTCTATCAATCTCTCTCTATCAATCTCTGTCTCTCTCTGTCATTCTCTCTCTTTGTCTCTCTCTCTGTCTGTCTCTCTCTCTCTGTCTCTCTTTCTCTTTCTCTGTCCCTCTCTCTCACTCTCTCTGTGTTTCTCTCTCTCTCTTTCTCTATTTCTGTCTCTCTCTCTCGCTCTCTCTCTGTCTCTCTGTTTCACTCTCTCTCTGTCTCTCTCTCTCTCCTCTCTCTCCGTCTCTCTGTCTGTCTGCCTGTCTCCCTCTCTCTTTCTCTCTCTCTCGCTCTTTGTCTCTCTCTCTCTCTGTCTCTCTCTCTCTCTCTCTCTCTCTCTCTTTCTGTTTGTCTCGCTCTGCCTGTCTCTCTCTGTCTGTCTCTCTCTCTCTCTCTCTCTGTTTGTCTCGCTCTGCCTGTCTCTCTCTCTCTGTCTGTCTCTCTCTCTTTGTCTTTCTCTCTCTCTCTGCCTCTGTCTCTCTCACTCTCTCTCTCTGAGTCTCTCTCTATCGCTCTCCGTCTCTCCGTCTCTCTCTGTCTCTCTCTCTCTGCATCTCTCTAAAAACTCTGCCTCTATCACTCTGTCTCTCTCGCTCCCTCTCTCTGTATTTTTCACTGTCTCTCTCTCACTCTCTATCTCTCTCCATCTGCTTATCTCTGACTCTCTCTCTCTCTCCCTCTCTCTCTGTCTCTCTCTCTCGCTATCTGTCTCTGTCTTGCTCTCTCTCTTGCTCTCTCTGACTCTCTATCTCTCTCTAACTCTCTCTCTGTCTCTCTGTCTCTCTCTCTCTCACTCTCTATCAGTCTCGCTCTGTTTTTCTCTCTCTGTCTCTCTCTCTCTCAGTCTCTCTCTCTCTCTGTCTTTCTCGGTCTCCCTCTGTCTGTATCTCTCCCCCTATCTATATATCTCTGTCTCTAACTCTCTCTATCTGTCTCTGTCTCTCTCTCTCTGTCTGTTTCTTTCCCCCTCTCTCTCTGTCTCTCTCTCTATCTCTGTCTTTCTCTGTTTTCCCCTCAATCTCACTCTGTCTCTGTCTCTTTCTCTCTGTCTCACTGTCTTTCTCCACCTTTCCCTCTCTTTCTGTCTCTCTCTCTCTCTCTCGCTCTGTCTCTCTCTGTCTCTCTCTCTCGCTCTGTATTTTTCTCTGTCTTTCTCTCTCTCGCTCTCTCACCTTCTCTCTCTGAGTCTCCTATCTTGCTCCGTCTCTCCCTCACTCTGTCTCTCTCTCTCTGCCTCTCTCTCTCTCGCTCTGTCACTCTCTGTCTCTCTCTCTCTCACTCTCTCTCTCTCTCTCTCTCGAACTCTGTATTTTTCTCTGTCTTTCTCTCTCGCTCCCTCACCTTCTCTCTCTGAGTCTCTCTCTATCTCGCTCTGTCTCTCCCTCTCTCCCTGTCTCTCTCTCTCTCTGTACCTCTCCATAATTCTGTCTCTCTTTCTCTCTCTCTGTCAGTCTGCCTATCTCTGTCTCTGTCTCTCTCTTTGTCTCTCTCTCTCTCTCTCTGTCTCTGTTTCACTCTCTCCCTGTCTCTCTCTGTCTCTCGCTCTATATTTTTCTCTGTCTCTC
>NW_027251203.1:27500-42500 GCF_044704955.1 Pristiophorus japonicus | reverse complement strand
TCACACTCACTCTCTCTGTCTCCCTCTGTCTCGTTCACTCGCTCTGTTTCTCTCTATGCCTCGTTCTCTCTCTCTCTCTCTCTCTATGTCTCTTTCTCTGTCTCTGTCTCTCTCACTCTCTCTCTATCCCTCTCTCTGACTCTCTCTCTCACTCTCTCTCTCTGACTCTTTCTGTCTCTCTCTCTCCCTATCTGTCTCTGACTCTCTGTGTCTCTCTCTCACTCTCTCTCTATCCCTCTCTCTCTCGCTCTCACTCTCTCTCTCTCTGACTCTTTCTGTCTCTCTCTCTCCCTATCTGTCTCTCACTCTCTGTGTCTCTCTCTGAATCTCTCTCTCTCTCTCTCTCTCTCCCTCTCTGTCTCTCTCTCCGCCTCTCTCTCCCTGTCTCTGTGTCTCTCCCTCTCTGTCTCTCTGTCTGTATGTCTGTCTCTTTCTCTGTATATCTCTCCCTCTCTCTCTCTCTGTCTCTCTGATGCTCTCCCAGAACCACAGTGACAATGCACACACCGATCTTCAGTCATCCATTTTACATTTGTTAATGGTCGCCATTTTATGTTAACACTGGGAGATTGATTACAGAGACCGACTACTCTCTAATTTAACGTTAGCTGCTTAAAGGTATACCTGCCCTGGGAGTGTTTGATGGGACAGTGTAGAGGGAGCTTTACTCTGTATCTAACCCCCTGTACCTGCCCTGGGAGTGTTTGATGGGACAGTGTAGAGGGAGCTTTACTCTGTATCTAACCCCCTGTACTGGCCCTGGGAGTGTTTGATGGGACAGTGTAGAGGGAGCTTTACTCTGTATCTAACCCCCTGTACCTGCCCTGGGAGTGTTTGATGGGACAGTGTAGAGGGAGCTTTACTCTGTATCTAACCCCCTGTACCTGCCCTATGAGTGTTTATTGGGACAGTGTAGAGGGAGCTTTACTCTGTATCTAACCCCCTGTACTGGCCCTGGGAGTGTTTGATGGGACAGTGTAGAGGGAGCTTTACTCTGTATCTAACCCCCTGTACCTGCCCTGGGAGTGTTTGATGGGACAGTGTAGAGGGAGCTTTACTCTGTATCTAACCCCCTGTACCTGCCCTATGAGTGTTTAATGGGACAGTGTAGAGGGAGCTTTACTCTGTATCTAACCCCCTGTACCTGCCCTGGGAGTGTTTGATGGGACAGTGTAGAGGGAGCTTTACTCTGTATCTAACCCCCTGTACCTGCCCTGGGAGTGTTTGATGGGACAGTGTAGAGGGAGCTTTACTCTGTATCTAACCCCCTGTACCTGCCCTATGAGTGTTTAATGGGACAGTGTAGAGGGAGCTTTACTCTGTATCTAACCCCCTGTACCTGCCCTGGGAGTGTTTGATGGGACAGTGTAGAGGGAGCTTTACTCTGTATCTAACCCCCTGTACTGGCCCTGGGAGTGTTTGATGGGACAGTGTAGAGGGAGCTTTACTCTGTATCTAACCCTCTGTACCTGCCCTGGGAGTGTTTGATGGGACAGTGTAGAGGGAGCTTTACTCTGTATCTAACCCCGTGCTGTACCTGCCCTGGGAGTGTTTGATGGGACAGTGTAGAGGGAGCTTTACTCTGTATCGAACCCCCTGTACCTGCCCTGGGAGTGTTTGATGGGACACTGTAGAGGGAGCTTTACTCTGTATCTAACCCCGTGCTGTACCTGCCCTGGGAGTGTTTGATGGGAGGATATCTTCGCAGGGCAGGAAATGGAGAAGCAAGTTTTGTTGGTTTGAATAAGGTGTAAATACGATTGTGTCGCCCCCTCACAGATACACAGGATTGAAGCTGTTTACCATCAATGCCCTGAAAGAATGAAATGATGTGACCAACTTCAAACTCTTCAAACACATGAAGGACCCAGAGACTGGGACCAATACACAAAGCCCCGAGCCCAGGCAGGTAAACCAGGTTTTTTCACAGATCACCCAGACACGTGTCCTGGTGTAAAATGGTCACCACGCATCTCATGTAAAATGGGTGCGCAATGTCACCCAAACTAATCCCACTGTCCCGCTCTCTCCCCATAGTCCTGTATCAATCCCCAAACTAATCCCACTGCCCCGCTCTCTCCCCATAGTCCTGTATCAATCTCCAAACTAATCCCACTGCCCCGCTCTCTACCCATAGTCCTGTATCAATACCCAAACTAATCCCACTGCCCCGCTCTCTCCCCATAGTCCTGTATCAATCTCCAAACTAATCCCACTGCCCCGCTCTCTCCCCATAGTCCTGTATCAATCCACAAACTAATCCCACTGCCCCGCTCTCTCCCCATAGTCCTGTATCAATCCCCAAACTAATCCCACTGCCCCGCTCTCTCCCCATCGCCCTGTATCAATCCCTAAACTAATCCCACTGCCCCGCTCACTCCCTATAGTCCTGTATCAATCTCCAAACTAATCCCACTGCCCCGCTCTCTCCCCATAGACCTGTTTCAATCTCCAAACTAATCCCACTGCCCCGCTCTCTCCCCATAGTCCTGTATCAATCTCCAAACTAATCCCACTGCCCCGCTCTCTCCCCATAGTCCTGTATCAATCCCCAAACTAATCCCACTGCCCCGCTCTCTCCCCATCGCCCTGTATCAATCCCTAAACTAATCCCACTGCCCCGCTCACTCCCTATAGTCCTGTATCAATCTCCAAACTAATCCCACTGCCCCGCTCTCTCCCCATAGACCTGTTTCAATCTCCAAACTAATCCCACTGCCCCGCTCTCTCCCCATAGTCCTGTATCAATCTCCAAACTAATCCCACTGCCCCGCTCTCTACCCATAGTCCTGTATCAATACCCAAACTAATCCCACTGCCCCGCTCTCTCCCCATAGCCCTGTATCAATCCCTAAACTAATCCCACTGCCCCGCTCACTCCCTATAGTCCTGTATCAATCTCCAAACTAATCCCACTGCCCCGCTCTCTCCCCATAGACCTGTTTCAATCTCCAAACTAATCCCACTGCCCCGCTCTCTCCCCATAGTCCTGTATCAATCTCCAAACTAATCCCACTGCCCCGCTCTCTCCCCATAGTCCTGTATCAATCCCCAAACTAATCCCACTGCCCCTCTCTCTCCCCATAGCCCTGTATCAATCTCCAAACTAATCCCACTGCCCCGCTCTCTACCCATAGCCCTGTATCAATCTCCAAACTAATCCCACTGTCCCGCTCTCTCCCCATAGCCCTGTATCAATCCCTAAACTAATCCCACTGCCCCGCTCTCTCCCCATAGCCCTGTATCAATACCCAAACTAATCCCACTGCCCCGCTGTCTCCCCATAGCCCCGTATCAATCCCCAAACTAATCCCACTGCCCCACTCTCTACCCATAGCCCTGTATGAATCCCCAAACTAATCCCACTGCCCCGCTCTCTCTCCATAGTCCTGTATCAAACACCAAGCTAATCCCACTGCCCCGCTCTCTCCCCATAGTCCTGCATCAATCCCCAAACTAATCCCACTGCCCCGCTCTCTCTCCATAGTCCTGTATCAAACCCCAAACTAATCCCACTGCCCCGCTCTCTCCCCATCGTCCTGTATCAATCCCCAAACTAATCCCACTGCCCCGCTCTCTCCCCATAGTCCTGTATCAATCTCCAAACTAATCCCACTGCCCCGCTCTCTCCCCATAGTCATGTATCAATCTCCAAACTAATCCCACTGCCCCGCTCTCTCCCCACAGTCCTGTATCAATCTCCAAACTAATCCCACTGCCCCGCTCTCTCCCCATAGCCCTGTATCAATCCCCAAACTAATCCCACTGCCCCGCTCTCTCCCCATCGTCCTGTATCAATCCCCAAACTAATCCCACTGCCCCGCTCTCTCCCCATAGTCCTGTATCAATCTCCAAACTAATCCCACTGCCCCGCTCTCTCCCCATAGCCCTGTATCAATCCCTAAACTAATCCCACTGCCCCGCTCACTCCCTATAGTCCTGTATCAATCTCCAAACTAATCCCACTGCCCCGCTCTCTCCCCATAGACCTGTTTCAATCTCCAAACTAATCCCACTGCCCCGCTCTCTCCCCATAGTCCTGTATCAATCTCCAAACTAATCCCACTGCCCCGCTCTCTCCCCATAGTCCTGTATCAATCTCCAAACTAATCCCACTGCCCCGCTGTCTACCCATAGTCCTGTATCAATCCCCAAACTAATCCCACTGCCCCGCTCTCTCCCCATAGTCCTGTATCAATCCCCAAACTAATCCCACTGCCCCGCTCTCTCCCCATAGTCCTGTATCAATCCCCAAACTAATCCCACTGCCCCGCTCTCTCCCCATAGTCCTGTATCAATCTCCAAACTAATCCCACTTTCCCTCTCTCTCCCCATAGTCCTGTATCAATCTCCAAACTAATCCCACTGCCCCTCTCTCCCCATAGTCCTCTATCAATCTCCAAACTAATCCCACTGCCCCGCTGTCTCCCCATAGCCCCGTATCAATCCCCAAACTAATCCCACTGCCCCGCTCTCTCCCCATAGTCCTCTATCAATCTCCAAACTAATCCCACTGCCCCACTCTCTACCCATAGCCCTGTATCAATACACAAACTAATCCCATTGCCCCGCTCTCTCCCCATAGTTCTGTATCAATCTCCAAACTAATCCCACTGTCCCGCTCTCTCCCCATAGTCCTGTATCAATCCCCAAACTAATCCCACTGCCCCGCTCTCTCCCCATAGTCCTGTATCAATCCCCAAACTAATCCCACTTACCCGCTCTCTCCCCATAGTCCTGTATCAATCCCCAAACTAATCTCACTGCCCCGCTCTCTCCCCATAGTCCTGTATCAATCTCCAAACTAATCTCACTGCCCCGCTCTCTCCCCATAGTCCTGTATCAATCTCCAAACTAATCACACTGCCCCGCTCTCTCCCCATAGTCCTGTATCAATCCCCAAACTAATCTCACTGCCCCGCTCTCTCCCCATAGTCCTGTATCAATCTCCAAACTAATCCCACTGCCCCGCTCTCTCCCCATAGTCCTGTGTCAATCACCAAACTAATCCCACTGCCCCGCTCCCTCCCCATAGTTCTGTATCAATCTCCAAACTAATCCCACTGCCCCGCTCTCTCCCCATAGTCCTGTATCAATCTCCCAAACTAATCCCACTGCCCCGCTCTCTCCCCATAATCCTGTATCAATCTCCCAAACTAATCCCACTGCCCCGCTCTCTCCCCATAGTCCTGTATCAATCTCCCAAACTAATCCCACTGCCCCGCTCTCTCCTCATAGTCCTGTATCAATCTCCCAAACTAATCCCACTGCCCCGCACTCTCCCCATAATCCTGTATCAATCCCCAAACTAATCCCACTGCCCCGCTCTCTCCCCATAGTCCTGTATCAATCCCCAAACTAATCCCACTGCCCCGCTCTCTCCCCATAGTCCTGTATCAATCCCCAAACTAATCCCACTGCCCCGCTCTCTCCCCATAGTCCTGTATCAATCCCCAAACTAATCCCACTGCCCCGCTCTCTCCCCATAGTCCTGTGTCAATCTCCAAACTAATCCCACTGCCCCGCTCTCTCCCCATAGTCCTGTATCAATCCCCAAACTAATCCCACTGCCCCGCTCTCTCCCCATAGTCCTGTATCAATCCCAGAATCGATACAGATAGTGAGACAGACAGAGAGAGAGAGAGACACACACACACTCTCTCTCTCCCTCTCGCTCTCTCTCACTGTCTCTCTCTCTGTCTCTCTCACTTTCCCTCTCTCTGTTCCTCTCTTTCACTCTGTCCCTCTCTCTGTCTCGCCCTATTTCTTTCTCACTCGCTCTCTCTCTCTGTCTCTCTCTCTCACTCTGTATCTCTCTTTCTCGCTCTTCCTCTCTCTCTGTCCCTCTCTCTGTTCCTCTCGCTCTCTCTCTCTCTCTTTCCCTCTCTCTGTCCTTCTCCCTATCTCCCTCTCTCTCTCTGTGCCTCTCTCTCTCTGTCCTACAATCTCTATCTATCTGTCTCTCTCTCTCTCTCTCTCTCTTTCCCTGTGTTTCTCTCTCTCTTTCTGTCTCTCTCCCTCTTTCTCTCTATCCCTCTCTCTCTCTACCCCCCTCTCTCTCTATCCCTCTCTTTCTCTCTCTGTCTCTCTCTCCTGCATTTTTCCATCACTCTCTCTCTCTGTCCCTCTCTCTGTCTCCCTCTCTATATATATATATATAACTCTCTGTCTCTATCTCTCTCTCTCTATCTCTCTCACTCTCTCATTTTCTCACTCTCTGTCTATCTCTCTCTGTCTCTAACTCTCTGTCTCTCTGTCTCTCTCTCTGTTTCTTGCTCTCTCTCTCTCTGTCTCTCTGTCTCTCTCACTCACTCATTTTCTTTCTCTCTGTCTGTCTCTCTCTGTCTCTATCTCTCTGTCTCTCTCTGTCTCTCTCTCTTTATCTGTTTCTTGCTCTCTCTCTCTGTCTCTCTCTGTCTGTCTCTCTCTCTCTCTGTGTCTCTGAGTTTCTCTCTCTGTCTCTCTCCTGTCTCTTTCCATCTTTCTCTCTCTCGCTCTGTCTCTCTGTCTCTCTCTCTATCTCTCTCTCTCACTATCTCTCTCACTCTCTCTCTCTATCTATCTGTCTCTCTTTCTGTCGTCTCTCTCTCTCTGTCCCTCTCTCCCTATCTCTCTCTATCCCCCTTTCTCTCTGTCTGTTTCACTCTACCTCTCTCTGACACTCTCTGTCTCAGTCACACTCACTCTCTCTGTCTCTCTCTCTCTGACTTGTTCTCTCTGTCTCTCTCTCTCGCTCTGTCTTTCTCCTTCTCTCTCTGTCTCTCTCTCTCGCTCTGTCTCTCTCCTTCTCTCTCTCTCTGTCTCACTCCCTCTCTGTCTCTCTCTTCCTATCTCTCTCTATCCCTCTCTCCCACTCTCCTGTCTCTTTCCATCTCTCTCTTTCTCTCTGTCTCTCTATCTGTCTGTCTCTCTCTCCTTCTCTGTCTCTGTCACTCTCTCTCTCTCCCTCTCTCTGTCCCTTTCTCTGTGTTTCTCTCTCTGTCTCTCTCCCTCTCTCTCTCCTGTCTCTTTCCATCTCTCTCTCATTCTATCTCCCTCTCTCTTTCTCTCTCTCTGTCTCTCTCTCTCTGACAGCCTCGCTCTGTCTCTCTCTCTCTCTATCTGTTTCTATCTCTCTGTCTCTCGCTCTCTTTCTCTCTCTCTCTATCTCTGTCTCTCTATCTGTCTCTCTCTCTCTGTTTCTCCCTCTCTCTCTCTCTGTCTCTCTCCCTCTCTCTGTGTTTCTCCCTCTCTTTCTCTGTCTCTCCCCCTCTCTCAACATCCGTCTCTCTTCCTATCCCTCTCTCTCTCTATCACTCTCGCTCTCTGTCTCTCTCTCTCTCTCTGTCTCATTCACTCCCTATCTCTCTCTCTTTGTCTTTCTCTCTATTCCTCTCTCTCTATCCCTCTCTCTCACTCCCTCTCTCTCTCTCTGTCTCTCTCTCTCTGTGTCTCTGAGTTTCTCTCTGTCTCTCTGTATCTCTCTCCTGTCTCTTTTCATCTCTTTCTCTCTCTCGGTCTCTCTTTCTCTCTCACTGTCTCTCTCTCTCTGTCCCTCCCTCTGTTTCCCGCTCTCTCTCTCTGTCTCTCTCACTATTTCTGTCTCTCTCTCTCTCTCACTCTCCCTATCTCTCTCTATCCCTCTCTCTCTGTCTGTCTGTCTCTCTCCCTCTCTCTCTGACACTCTCTGCATCTCTCTCTCTCTCTCTGTCACACTCACTCTCTCTGTCTCTCTCTCTCTCCCTTTCTGTCTTTCTTTCTCTCTCTGACTCTCTCTGTCTCTCTCTCTCTCCCTTTCTATCTCTCACTCTCTGTGTGTGTCTCGCTCTCTCTCTCTGACCCTCTCTGTCTCTCTGTCTCTCTCTCTCTGACTCTATCTGTCTCTCTCTCTCTCTTCCTCTCTGTCTCTCTCTCAGTCTCTCTCTCCCTGTCCAAGTTTCTCTCCCTCTCTGTCTCTCTCTGTCTGTATGTCTATCAATCCCTAAACTAATCCCACTGCCCTGCTCTCTCCCCATAGCCCTGTATCAATCCCCAAACTAATCCCACTGCCCCGCTCTCTCCCCATAGTCCTGTATCAATCCCCAAACTAATCCCACTGCCCCGCTCTCTCCCCATAGTCCTGTATCAATCCACAAACTAATCCCACTGCCCCGCTCTCTCCCCATAGTCCTGTATCAATCCCCAAACTAATCCCACTGCCCTGCTCTCTCCCCATAGCCTTGTATTAATCCCCAAACTAATCCCACTGCCCCACTCTCTCCCCATAGTCCTGTATCAATCCCCAAACTAATCCCACTGCCCCGCTCTCTCCCCATAGTCCTGTATCAATCCACAAACTAATCCCACTGTCCCGCTCTCTCCCCATAGTCCTGTATCAATCCCCAAACTAATCCCACTGCCCCGCTCTCTCCCCATAGTCCTGTATCAATCCCCAAACTAATCCCACTGTCCCGCTCGCTCCCCATAGTCCTGTAACAATCCCCAAACTAATCCGACTGCCCCGCTCTCTCCCCATAGCCCTGTATCAATCCCCAAACTAATCCCACTGCCCCGCTCTCTCCCCATAGTCCTGTATCAATCCCCAAACTAATCCCACTGCCCCGCTCTCTCCCCATAGTCCTGTATCAATCCCCAAACTAATCCCACTGCCCCGCTCTCTCCCCATAGTCCTGTATCAATCCCCAAACTAATCCCACTGCCCCGCTCTCTCCCCATAGTCCTGTATTAATCCCCAAACTAATCCCACTGCCCCACTCTCTCCCCATAGTCCTGTATCAATCCCCAAACTAATCCCACTGCCCCGCTCTCTCCCCATAGTCTTGTATCAATCCCCAAACTAATCCCACTGTCCCGCTCGCTCCCCATAGTCCTGTAACAATCCCCAAACTAATCCCACTGCCCCGCTCTCTCCCCATAGTCCTGTATCAATCCCCAAACTAATCCCACTGTCCCGCTCTCTGCCCATAGTCCTGTAACAATCCCCAAACTAATCCCACTGCCCCGCTCTCTCCCCATAATCCTGTATCAATCTCCAAACTAATCTCACTGCCCTGCTCTCTCCCCATAGTCCTGTATCAATCCCCAAACTAATCCCACTGCCCCGCTCTCTCCCCATAGTCCTGTATCAATCCCCAAACTAATCCCACTGCCCCGCTCTCTCCCCATAGTCCTGCATCAATCCCCAAACTAATCCCACTGCCCCGCTCTCTCCCCATAGTCCTGTATCAATCCCCAAACTAATCCCACTGCCACGCTCTCTCCTCATAGTCCTGTATCAATCCCCAAACTAATCCCACTGCCCCGCTCTCTCCCCATAGTCCTGTATCAATCCCCAAACTAATCCCACTGCCCCGCTCTCTCCCCATAGTCCTGTATCAATCCCCAAACTAATCCCACTGCCCCGCTCTCTCCCCATAGTCCTGTATCAATCCCCAAACTAATCCCACTGCCCCGCTCTCTCTCCATAGTCCTGTATCAATCCCAGAATCGATACAGAAAGTGAGCCAGACAGAGAGAGAGAGAGAGACACACACACACACACTCTCTCTCTCTCTCCCTCTCGCTCTCTCTCACTGTCTCTCTCTCTGTCTCTCTCACTCTCTCTGTTCCTCTCTTTCACTCTGTCCCTCTCTCTGTCTCGCCCTATTTGTGACTCTCTCTCTCTCACTCTGTCTCACTCTCTCACTCTGTATCTCTCTTTCTCGCTTTCTCTCTCTCTGTCCCTCTCTCTGTTCCTCTCGCTCTCTCTCTCTCTCTCTCCCTCTCTCTTTCCCTCTCTCTGTCCTTCTACCTATCTCCCTCTCTCTCTGTGCCTCTCTCTCTCTCTGTCCTACAATCTCTATCTCTCTGTCTCTCTCTCTCTCTCTCTTTCCCTGTGTTTCTCTCTCTCTTTCTGTCTCTCTCCCTCTTTCTCCCTATCCCTCTCTCTCTCTATCCCCCTCTCTCTCTATCCCTCTCTTTCTCTCTCTGTCTCTCTCTCCTGCATTTTTCCATCACTCTCTCTCTCTGTCCCTCTCTCTGTCTCCCTCTTTCTATATATATATGTAACTCTCTGTCTCTATCTCTCTCTCTCTATCTCTCTCACTCTCTCATTTTCTCACTCTCTGTCTCTAACTCTCTGTCTCTCTGTCTCTCTCTCTCTCTTTCTCCGTTTCTTGCTCTCTCTCTCTGTTTCTCTCACTCACTCATTTTCTCTCTCTCTCTCTCTCTCTCTCTTTATCTGTTTCTCTCTCTCTCTCTCTCTCTCTCTGTCTGTCTCTCTCTCTCTCTCTGTGTCTCTGAGTTTCTCTCTCTGTCTCTCTCCTGTCTCTTTCCATCTTTCTCTCTCTCGCTCTATCTCTCTGTCTCTCTCTCTATCTCTCTCTCTCACTGTCTCTCTCACTCTCTCTACCTATCTGTCTCTCTTTCTGTCGTCTCTCTCTCTCTGTCCCTCTCTCCCTATCTCTCTCTATCCCCATTTCTCTCTGTCTGTTTCACTCTACCTCTCTCTGACACGCTCTGTCTCTCTCTGTCTCTCAGTCGCACTCACTCTCTCTGTCTCCCTCTCTGCCTCGTTTTCTCGCTCTGTCTCTCTCTCTGACTTGTTCTCTCTGTCTCTCTCTCTCTCGCTCTGTCTCTCTTCTTCTCTCTCTCTCTGTCTCACTCCCTCTCTGTCTCTCTCTTCCTATCTCTCTCTATCCCTCTCTCCCACTCTTCTGTCTCTTTCCATCTCTCTCTTTCTCTCTGTCTTTCTATCTGTCTGTCTCTCTCTCTTTCTCTGTCTCTGTCACTCTCTCTCTCTCCCTCTCAATGTCCCTCTCTCTGTGTTTCTCTCTCTGTCTCTCTCCCTCTCTCTCTCCTGTCTCTTTCCATCTCTCTCTCATTCTATCTCCCTCTCTCTTTCTCTCTCTCTGTCTCTCTCTCTCTGACAGCCTCGCTCTGTCTCTCTCTCTCTCTCTATCTGTTTCTATCTCTCTGTCTCTCGCTCTCTTTCTCTCTCTCTCTATCTCTGTCTCTCTATCTGTCTCTCTCTCTCTCTGTCTCTCCCTCTCTCTGTCTCTCTCCCTCTCTTTCTCTGTCTCTCCCCCCCTCTCAACATCCGTCTCTCTTCCTATCCCTCTCTCTCTCTATCACTCTCGCTCTCTGTCTCCCTCTCTCTCTCTCCTGTTTCGTTCCATCTCTTGCTTTCTTTTTTTCTCTCTGTCCCCCCCACGCTCACCCTCTCTCTGTCTCTCTCTCTGACACTCTATCTCTCTCTGTCTTTTTCTCCGTCCCTCTCTCTCTCTGTCTCTCTCTCTCTCATTCACTCCCTATCTCTCTCTCTGTCTCTCTCCCGCTCTCCCTCTCTCCCAATTTGTATCGCTTCATCGCTCTCTCTCTCGCTTTCTCTCTCTCTCTGTTTCTCTCTCTCTCTCTCTACCTCTCTCTGTCCCGCTCTCTCTCTATTGTTCTCTCCGTCTCTCTATCTCTCTCCGTCTCTCTCTGTCTCGCTATCTCTCTCACACTGTATCCCTCCCTCTTTCTCCCTCCCTCTCTCTCTCTCTGTTCCTCCCTCTCTCTCTCTCTCGCTCTCTCTCTGTCTCTCTCTCTCACACTATCTCTCTCTCTCGCTCTCTCTCTGTCTCTCTATCTCTCTGCCTCTTAATCCCTGTCTCTCTCTCGCGCTCTCACGTTCCGTCTCTCTCTGTCTCTCTCTGTCTCTTTCTCTCTCTGTCTTTCTCTCTCTCTGTTTCTCACTTTCTCTCTTATCTGTCTTTCTCTCTATCTCTCTCGGTCTCATGACCTGTCTCTCTCTCTCTCTCTCTCTCGCTCTGTCTCTGTCTCTCTCTCCCTCTCTATCTCCATCTCTCTCTCTCTCTCCTCTCTCTCTCTCTCTCTCCTCTCTCTCTCTCTCTCTCTCTCTCTCTCTCTATCTCTCCCTGTCTCCCTCAGTCTCTCGGACTCTGTAACAAGAGACTTGGTATAAAATGGTCACCACGCATCTCGTAAAATGGCTGCTCAATCTCACACAAACTAATCCCACTGTCCCGCTCTCTCCCCATAGTCCTGTATCAATCCCCAAACTAATCCCACTGCCCCGCTCTCTCCCCATAGTCCTGTATCAATCCCCAAACTAATCCCACTGCCCCGCTCTCTCCCCATAGTCCTGTATCAATACCCAAACTAATCCCACTGCCCCGCTCTCTCCCCATAGTCCTGTATCAATCCCCAAACTAATCCAACTGCCCCGCTCTCTCCTCATAGTCCTGTATCAATCCCCAAACTAATCCCACTGCCCCGCTCTCTCCCCATAGTCCTGTATCAATCCCCAAACTAATCCCACTGCCCCACTCTCTCCCCATAGTCCTGTATCAATCCCCAAACTAATCCCACTGTCCCACTCTCTCCCCATAGCCCTGTATCAATCCCCAAACTAATCCCACTGCCCCGCTCTCTCCCCATAGTCCTGTATCAATCCCCAAACTAATCCCACTGCCCCGCTCTCTCCCCATACTCCTGTATCAATCCCAGAATCGATACAGAAAGTGAGACAGACAGAGAGAGAGAGAGAGACACACACACACACACTCTCTCTCTCTCTCCCTCTCGCTCTCTCTCAGTCTCTCTCTCTGTCTCTCTCACTCTCTCTGTTCCTCTCTTTCACTCTGTCCCTCTCTCTGCCTCGCCCTATTTCTGTCTCACTCTCTCTCTCTCTCTGTCTCTCTCTCTCACTCTGTATCTCTCTTTCTTACTCTTTCTCTCTCTCTGTCCCTCTCTCTGTTCCTCTCGCTCTCTCTCTCTCTCTCTCTCCCTCTCTCTTTCCCTCTCTCTGTCCTTCTACCTATCTCCCTCTCTCTCTCTGTGCCTCTCTCTCTCTCTGTCCTACAATCTCTATCTCTCTGTCTCTCTCTCTCTCTCTCTCTTTCCCTGTGTTTCTCTCTCTCTTTCTGTCTCTCTCCCTCTTTCTCCCTATCCCTCTCTCTCTCTATCCCCCTCTCTCTCTATCCCTCTCTTTCTCTCTCTGTCTCTCTCTCCTGCATTTTTCCATCACTCTCTCTCTCAGTCCCTCTCTCTGTCTCCCTCTCTCTATATATATATATAACTCTCTGTCTCTATCTCTCTCTCTCTATCTCTCTCACTCTCTCATTTTCTCACTCTCTGTCTATCTCTCTCTGTCTCTAACTCTCTGTCTCTCTCTCTCTCTTTCTCCGTTTCTTGCTCTCTCTCTCTGTCTCTCTGTCTCTCTCACTCACTCATTTTCTCTCTCTCTGTCTGTCTCTCTCTGTCTCTATCTCTCTGTCTCTCTCTCTCTCTCTCTCTTTATCTGTTTCTCGCTCTCTCTCTCTCTGTCTCTCTCTGTCTGTCTCTCTCTCTCTCTGTGTCTCTGCGTTTCTCTCTCTGTCTCTCTCCTGTCTCTTTCCATCTTTCTCTCTCTCACTCTGTCTCTCTCTCTATCTCTCTCTCACTGTCTCTCTCACTCTCTCTCTCTATCTATCTGTCTCTCTTTCTGTCGTCTCTCTCTCTCTGTCCCTCTCTCCCTATCTCTCTCTATCCCCCTTTCTCTCTGTCTGTTTCACTCTACCTCTCTCTGACACTCTCTGTCTCTCTCTGTCTCTCAGTCACACTCACTCTCTCTGTCTCTCTCTCTGACTTGTTCTCTCTGTCTCTCTCTCTCGCTCTGTCTTTCTCCTTCTCTCTCTGTCTCTCTCTCTCGCTCTGTCTCTCTCCTTCTCTCTCTCTCTGTCTCATTCCCTCTCTGTCTCTCTCTTCCTATCTCTCTCTATCCCTCTCTCCCACTCTCCTGTCTCTTTCCATCTCTCTCTGTCTCTCTATCTGTCTGTCTCTCTCTCTTTCTCTGTCTCTGTCACTCTCTCTCTCTCCCTCTCTCTGTCCCTCTCTCTGTGTTTCTCTCTCTGTCTCTCTCCCTCTCTCTCTCCTGTCTCTTTCCATCTCTCTCTCATTCTATCTCCCTCTCTCTTTCTCTCTCTCTGTCTCTCTCTCTCTGACAGCCTCGCTCTGTCTCTCTCTCTATCTGTTTCTATCTCTCTGTCTCTCGCTCTCTTTCTCTCTCCCTCTATCTCTGTCTCTCTATCTGTTTCTCCCTCTCTCTCTCTCTGTCTCTCTCCCTCTCTCTGTGTTTCTCCCTCTCTTTCTCTGTCTCTCCCCCTCTCTCAACATCCGTCTCTCTTTCTATCCCTCTCTCTCTCTATCACTCTCGCTCTCTGTCTCCCTCTCTCTCTCTCCTGTTTCTTTCCATCTCTTGCTCTCTCTTTCTTTCTCTCTGTCACCCCCACGCTCTATCTCTCTCTGTCTCTCTATCTCTCTCTGTCTTTCTCTCTGTCTGTCTCTCTCTCTCTCTGTCTCATTCACTCCCTATCTCTCTCTCTCTGTCTCTCTGTCCCTCTCTCTCTCTGTCTCTCTGTATCCCTCTCTCTCTATCCCTCTCTCTCACTCCCTCTCTCTCTCTCTCTCTCTCTGTCTCTCTATCTCTGTGTCTCTGAGTTTCTCTCTGTCTCTCTGTATCTCTCTCCTGTCTCTTTCCATCTCTTTCTCTCTCTCGGTCTCTCTTTCTCTCTCACTGTCTCTCTCTCTCTGTCCCTCCCTCTGTTCCCCGCTCTCTCTCTCTGTCTCTCTCACTATTTCTGTCTCTCTCTCTCTCTCACTCTCCCTATCTCTCTCTATCCCTCTCTGTCTGTCTGTCTGTCTCTCTCCCCCTCTCTCTGACACTCTCTGCCTCTCTCTCTCTCTCTGTCACACTCACTCTCTCTGTCTCTCTCTCTCTCTCTCCCTTTCTGTCTCTCACTCTCTGTGTGTGTCTCGCTCTCTCTCTCTGACCCTCTCTGTCTCTCTGTCTCTCTCTCTCTGACTCTATCTGTCTCTCTCTCTCTCTTCCTCTCTGTCTCTCTCTCAGTCTCTCTCTCCCTGTCTTAGTGTCTCTCCCTCTCTGTCTCTCTCTGTCTGTATGTCTATCAATCCCTAAACTAATCCCACTGCCCTGCTCTCTCCCCATAGCCCTGTATCAATCCCTAAACTAATCCCACTGCCCCGCTCTCTCCCCATAGC
>NW_027251203.1:12500-22500 GCF_044704955.1 Pristiophorus japonicus | reverse complement strand
CTCTCTCTCGCTCTCTGTCAGTCTCTCTGTCTCCCTCTCTCCATCTTGCTCCCTCACTCTCTCCCTCGCTCCCAATTTCTATCCATCTATCTCTCTTTCACTTTTTCCTCTGTCTGTGCTGCTGTCCATTTCCGATCTCTCTCTTTCTTTCCCTTTTCTGTAACACGCTCTCTCTATCCCAAATTCTCTCACTGCTTCTCCCTGTCCACCTCTCTTTTTCTCTCTCCCTGTCTCTCATTCCCATTCTGATGTGTCCTTGATTGAAAAGTACCCTGACATATTGCAGCCTGACTGTTTAAACCCACAGCAAGAAATCACATTTCTGGGACATTTTTGATTTGCTAACCATCCAATTGTGGCTTGGAATGTGTGGGTTAAATCTCGTTTCTCCATCTGAAAACTGTGAGTGTTTCAGATTGAGCAGTATATGGGATCAAAGGCTGATTCAGACAAAGCTGCTTTGTGGAACGGTGTGATATCTTCACAGGGCAGGACATGGAGAAGTTTTGTTGGTTTGAATAAGGTGTAAATACGATTGTGTCGCCCCCTCACAGATACACAGGATTGAAGCTGTTTACCATCAATGCCCTGAAAGAATGAAATGGTTCAACAAGGTGTGACTGACTTCAAACTCTTCAAACACACGAAGGACCCGGAGACTGGGACCAAAACACAAAGCCCCGAGCCCAGACAGGCAAACCAGGTTTGATCACAGATCACCCAGACACGTGTCCTGGTGTAAAATGGTCACCACGCATCTCATGTAAAATGGGTGCTCAATTTCACCCAAACTAATCCCACTGTCCCGCTCTCTCCTCATAGTCCTGTATCAATCCCCAAACTAATCCCACTGCCCCGCTCTCTCCCCATAGTCCTGTATCAATCCCCAAACTAATCCCACTGCCCCGCTCTCTCCATTTCGTCCTGTATCAAACCCCAAACTAATCCCACTGCCCCGCTCTCTCCATTTCGTCCTGTATCAAACCCCAAACTAATCCCACTGCCCCGCTCTCTCCCCATAGTCCTGTATCAATCCCCAAACTAATCCCACTGCCCCGCTCTCTCCATTTCGTCCTGTATCAAACCCCAAACTAATCCCACTGTCCCGCTCTCTCCCCATAGCCCTGTATCAATCCCCAAACTAATCCCACTGCCCCGCTCTCTCCCCATAGTCCTGTATCAATCCCCAAACTAATCCCACTGCCCCGCTCTCTCCCTATAGTCCTGTATCAATCCCCAAACTAATCCCACTGCCCCGCTATCTCCCCATAGTCCTGTATCAATCCCCAAACTAATCCCACTGCCCCGCTCTCTCCCCATAGTCCTGTATCAATCCCCAAACTAATCCCACTGCCCCGCTCTCTCCATTTCGTCCTGTATCAAACCCCAAACTAATCCCACTGCCCCGCTCTCTCCCCATAGTCCTGTATCAATCCCCAAATTAATGCCATTGCCCCGCTCTCTCCCCATAGTCCTGTATCAATCCCCAAACTAATCCCACTGCCCCGCTCTCTCCCCATAGTCCTGTATCAATCCCCAAACTAATCCCACTGCCCCGCTCTCTCCCCATAGTCCTGTATCAATCCCCAAACTAATCCCACTGTCCCGCTCTCTCCTCATAGCCCTGTATCAATCCCAAACTAATCCCACTGCCCCGCTCTCTCCCCATAGTCCTGTATCAATCCCCAAACTAATCCCACTGCCCCGCTCTCTCCCCATAGTCCTGTATCAATCCCCAAACTAATCCCACTGCCCCTCTCTCTCCCCATAGCCCTGTATCAATCCCCAAACTAATCCAACTGCCCCGCTCTCTCCTCATAGTCCTGCATCAATCCCCAAACTAATCCCACTGCCCCGCTCTCTCCCCATAGCCCTGTATCAATCCCCAAACTAATCCCACTGCCCCGCTCTCTCCCCATAGTCCTGTATCAATCTCCAAACTAATCCCACTGCCCCGCTCTCTCCCCATAGTCCTGTATCAATCCCCAAACTAATCCCACTGCCCCGCTCTCTCCCCATAGTCCTGTATCAATCCCCAAACTAATCCCACTGCCCCGCTCTCTCCCCATAGTCCTGTATCAATCCCCAAACTAATCCCACTGCCCCGCTCTCTCCCCATAGTCCTGTATCAATCCCCAAACTAATCCCACTGCCCCGCTCTCTCCCCATAGTCCTGTATCAATCCCCAAACTAATCACACTGCCCCGCTCTCTCCCCATAGTCCTGTATCAATCCCCAAACTAATCCCACTGCCCCGCTCTCTCCCCATAGTCCTGTATCAATCCCCAAACTAATCACACTGCCCCGCTCTCTCCCCATAGTCCTGTATCAATCCCCAAACTAATCCCACTGCCCCGCTCTCTCCCCATAGTCCTGTATCAATCTCCAAACTAATCCCACTGCCCCGCTCTCTCCACATAGTCCTGTATCAATCCCTAAACTAATCCCACTGCCCCGCTCTCTCCCCATAGTCCTGTATCAATCCCCAAACTAATCACACTGCCCCGCTCTCTCCCCATAGTCCTGTATCAATCCCCAAACTAATCCCACTGCCCCGCTCTCTCCCCATAGTCCTGTATCAATCTCCAAACTAATCCCACTGCCCCGCTCTCTCCCCATAGCCCTGTATCAATCCCCAAACTAATCCCACTGCCCCGCTCTCTCCCCATAGTCCTGTATCAATCCCAAAATCGATACAGAAAGTGAGACAGACAGAGAGAGAGAGAGACACACACACACTCTCTCTCTCTCCCTCTCGCTCTCTCTCACTGTCTCTCTCTCTGTCTCTCTCACTCTCTCTGTTCCTCTCTTTCACTCTGTCCCTCTCTCTGTCTCGCCCTATTTGTGACTCTCTCTCTCTCTCTCTGTCTCTCTCTCTCTCACACTGTATCTCTCTTTCTCGCTCTTTCTCTCTCTCTGTCCCTCTCTCTGTTCCTCTCGCTCTCTCTCTCTCTCCCTCTCTCTTTCCCTCTCTCTGTCCTTCTACCTATCTCCCTCTCTCTCTCTGTGCCTCTCTCTCTCTCCGTCCTACAATCTCTATCTCTCTGTCTCTCTCTCTCTCTCTCTCTTTCCCTGTGTTTCTCTCTCTCTTTCTGTCTCTCTCCCTCTTTCTCCCTGTCCCTCTCTCTCTCTATCCCCCTCTCTCTCTATCCCTCTCTTTCTCTCTCTGTCTCTCTCTCCTGCATTTTTCCATCACTCTCTCTCTCTGTCCCTCTCTCTTTCTCCCTCTCTCTATATATATATATAACTCTCTGTCTCTATCTCTCTCTCTCTATCTCTCTCACTCTCTCATTTTCTCACTCTCTGTCCAACTCTCTCTGTCTCTCTGTCTCTCTCTCTCTCTTTCTCCGTTTCTTGCGCTCTCTCTCTGTCTCTCTGTCTCTCTCACTCAAACATTTTCTCTCTCTCTGTCTGTCTCTCTCTGTCTCTATCTCTCTGTCTCTATATCTCTCTCTCTTTATCTGTTTCTCGCACTCTCTCTCTCTCTCTCTCTGTCTCTCTCTCTCTCTGTGTCTCTGAGTTTCTCTCTCTGTCTCTCTCCTGTCTCTTTCCATTTTTCTCTCTCTCGCTCTGTCTCTCTCTCTATCTCTCTCTCACTGCCTCTCTCACTCTCTCTCTCTATCTATCTGTCTCTCTTTCTGTCGTCTCTCTCTCTCTGTCCCTCTCTCCCTATCTCTCTCTATCCCCCTTTCTCTCTGTCTGTTTCACTCTACCTCTCTCTGACACTCTCTGTCTCTCTCTGTCTCTCAGTCACACTCACTCTCTCTGTCTCTCTCTCTGCCTCGTTCTCTCGCTCTGTCTCTCTCTCTGAGTTGTTCTCTCTGTCTCTCTCTCTCGCTCTGTCTTTCTCCTTCTCTCTCTGTCTCTCTCTCTCGCTCTGTCTCTCTCCTTCTCTCTCTCTCTGTCTCATTCCCTCTCTGTCTTTCTCTTCCTATCTCTCTCTATCCCTCTCTCCCACTCTCCTGTCTCTTTCCATCTCTCTCTGTCTCTCTATCTGTCTGTCTCTCTCTCTTTCTCTGTCTCTGTCACTCTCTCTCTCTCCCTCTCTCTGTCCCTCTCTCTGTGTTTCTCTCTCTGTCTCTCTCCCTCTCTCTCTCCTGTCTCTTTCCATCTCTCTCTCATTCTATCTCCTTTTTTCTTTCTCTCTCTCTGTCTCTCTCTCTCTGACAGCCTCGCTCCGTCTCTCTCTCTCTCTATCTGTTTCTATCTCTCTGTCTCTCGCTCTCTTTCTCTCTCCCTCTATCTCTGTCTCTCTATCTGTCTCTCTCTCTGTGTTTCTCCCTCTCTTTCTCTGTCTCTCCCCCTCTCTCAACATCCGTCTCTCTTCCTATCCCTCTCTCTCTCTATCACTCTCGCTCTCTGTCTCCCTCTCTCTCTCTCCTGTTTCTTTCCATCTCTTGCTCTCTCTTTCTTTCTCTCTGTCCCCCCCACGCTCTCTCTCTCTCTGTCTCTCTATCTCTCTCGGCCTTTCTCTCTGTCTGTCTCTCTCTCTATCTGTCTCATTCACTCCCTATCTCTCTCTCTCTGACTCTCTGTCTCTCTCTCTCTCTGTCTCTCTCTCTATCCCTCTCTCTCTATCCCTCTCTCTCACTCCCTCTCTCTCACTCTCTGTCTCTCTCTCTCTGTGTCTCTGAGTTTCGCTCTGTCTCTCTGTATCTCTCTCCTGTCTCTTTCCATCTCTTTCTCTCTCTCGGTCTCTCTTTCTCTCTCACTGTCTCCCTCCCTCTGTTCCCCGCTCTCTCTCTCTGTGTCTCTCACTATTTCTGTCACTCTCACTCTCTCACTCTCCCTATCTCTCTCTATCCCTCTCTCTCTGTCTGTCTGTCTCTCTCGCTCTCTCTGACACTCTCTGCCTCTCTCTCTCTCTCTGTCACACTCACTCTCTCTGTCTCTCTCTCTCTCTCTCTGTCTGTCTTTCTTTCTCTCTCTGACTCTCCCTGTCTCTCTCTCTCTCTCTCCCTTTCTGTCTCTCACTCTGTGTGTGTGTCTCGCTCTCTCTCTCTGACCCTCTCTGTCTCTCTGTCTCTCTCTCTCTAACTCTATCTGTCTCTCTCTCTCTCTCTTCCTCTCTGTCTCTCTCTCAGTCTCTCTCTCCCTGTCTAAGTGTCTCTCCCTCTCTGTCTCTCTCTGTATGTCTATGAATCCCGAAACTAATCCCACTGCCCCGCTCTCTCCCCATAGTCCTGTATCAATCCCCAAACTAATCCCACTGCCCCGCTCTCTCCCCATAGTCCTGTATCAATCCCCAACTAATCCCACTGCCCCGCTCTCTCCCCATAGTCCTGTATCAATCCCTAAACTAATCCCACTGCCCCGCTCTCTCCCCATAGTCCTGTATCAATCTCCAAACTAATCCCACTGCCCCGCTCTCTCCCCATAGTCCTGTATCAATCCCAGAATCGATACAGCAAGTTAGACAGACAGAGAGAGAGAGAGAGACACACACACACACACTCTCTCTCTCTCCCTCTCGCTCTCTCTCACTGTCTCTCTCTCTGTCTCTCTCACTCTCTCTGTTCCTCTCTTTCACTCTGTCCCTCTCTCTGTCTCGCCCTATTTGTGACTCTCTCTCTCTCTCTCTGTCTCTCTCTCTCACTCTGTATCTCTCTTTCTCGCTCTTTCTCTCTCTCTGTCCCTCTCTCTGTTCCTCTCGCTCGCTCTCTCTCTCTCTCCCTCTCTCTTTCCCTCTCTCTGTCCTTCTCCCTATCTCCCTCTCTCTCTCTGTGCCTCTCTCTCTCTGTCCTACAATATCTATCTCTCTGCCTCTCTCTCTCTCTCTCTCTTTCCCTGTGTTTCTCTCTCGCTTTCTGTCTCTCTCCCTCTTTCTCCCTATCCCTCTCTCTCTCTATCCCCCTCTCTCTCTATCCCTCTCTTTCTCTCTCTGTTCACTCTCCTGCATTTTTCCATCACTCTCTCTCTCTGTCCCTCTCTCTGTCTCCCTCTCTATATATATATATAACTCTCTGTCTCTATCTCTCTCTCTCTATCTCTCTCACTCTCTCATTTTCTCACTCTCTGTCTATCTCTCTCTGTCTCTAACTCTCTGTCTCTCTGTCTCTCTCTCTCTCTTTCTCCGTTTCTCTCTCTCTCTGTCTCTCTGTCTCTCTCACTCACTCATTTTCTCTCTCTCTGTCTGTCTCTCTCTGTCTCTCTCTCTCTGTCTTTATCTGTTTCTCGCTCTCTCTCTCTGTCTCTCTCTGTCTGTCTCTCTCTGTCTCTCTGTCTCTGAGTTTCTCTCTCTGTCTCTCTCACTCACTCATTTTCTCTCTCTCTGTCTGTCTCTCTCTGTCTCTATCTCTCTGTCTCTCTCTCTCTCTTTATCTGGTTCTCGCTCTCTCTCTCTCTCTCTCTCTCTGTCTCTCTCTCTCTGTGTCTCTGAGTTTCTCTCTCTGTCTCTCTCCTGTCTCTTTCCATCTTTCTCTCTCTCGCTCTGTCTCTCTCTCTATCTCTCTCTCACTGTCTCTCTCACTCTCTCTCTCTATCTATCTGTCTCTCTTTCTGTCGTCTCTCTCTCTCTGTCCCTCTCTCCCTATCTCTCTCTATCCCCCTTTCTCTCTGTCTGTTTCACTCTACCTCTCTCTGACACTCTCTGTCTCTCTCTGTCTCTCAGTCGCACTCACTCTCTCTGTCTCTCTCTCTGCCTCGTTCTCTCGCTCTGTCTCTCTCTCTGACTTGTTCTCTCTGTCTCTCTCTCTCTCGCACTGTCTTTCTCCTTCTCTCTCTGTCTCTCTCTCTCTCGCTCTGTCTCTCTCCTTCTCTCTCTCTCTGTCTCACTCCCTCTCTGTCTCTCTCTTCCTATCTCTCTCTATCCCTCTCTCCCACTCTCCTGTCTCTTTCCATCTCTCTCTTTCTCTCTGTCTTTCTATCTGTCTGTCTCTCTCTCTTTCTCTGTCTCTGTCACTCTCTCTCTCTCCCTCTCTCTGTGTTTCTCTCTCTGTCTCTCTCCCTCTCTCTCTCCTGTCTCTTTCCATCTCTCTCTCATTCTATCTCCCTCTCTCTTTCTCTCTCTCTGTCTCTCTCTCTCTGACAGCCTCGCTCTGTCTCTCTCTCTCTCTATCTGTTTCTATCTCTCTGTCTCTCGCTCTCTTTCTCTCTCTCTCTATCTCTGTCTCTCTATCTGTCTCTCTCTCTCTGTTTCTCCCTCTCTCTCTCTCTGTCTCTCTCCCTCTCTCTGTGTTTCTCCCTCTCTTTGTCTCTCCCCCTCTCTCAACATCCGTCTCTCTTCCTATCCCTCTCTCTCTCTATCACTCTCGCTCTCTGTCTCCCTCTCTCTCTCTCTCCTGTTTCGTTCCATCTCTTGCTCTCTCTTTTTTTCTCTCTGTCCCCCCCACGCTCTCCCTCTCTCTGTCTCTCTCTCTGACACTCTATCTCTCTCTGTCTTTTTCTCCGTCCCTCTCTCCCTCTGTCTCTCTCTCTCTCTGTCTCATTCACTCCCTATCTCTCTCTCTCTGTCTCTCTGTCTCTCTCTCTCTCTGTCTCTCTCTCTATGCCTCTCTCTCTATCCCTCTCTCTCACTCCCTCTCTCTCTCTCTGTGTCTCCGAGTTTCTCTCTGTCTCTCTGTATCTCTCTCCTGTCTCTTTTCATCTCTTTCTCTCTCTCGGTCTCTCTTTCTCTCTCACTGTCTCTCTCTCTCTGTCCCTCCCTCTGTTCCCCGCTCTCTCTCTCTCTCTCTCTCTCTCCCTTTCTGTCTCTCACTCTCTCTTCCTCTCTGTCTCTCTCTCAGTCTCTCTCTCCCTGTCTAAGTGTCTCTCCCTCTCTGTCTCTCTCTGTCTGTATGTCTATCAATCCCTAAACTAATCCCACTGCCCTGCTCTCTCCCCATAGCCCTGTATCAGTCCCCAAACTAATCCCACTGCCCCGCTCTCTCCCCATAGTCCAGTATCAATCTCCAAACTAATCCCACTGCCCCGCTCTCTCCCCATAGTCCTGTATCAATCCACAAACTAATCCCACTGCCCCGCTCTCTCCCCATAGTCCTGTATCAATCCCCAAACTAATCCCACTGACCCGCTCTCTCCCCATAGTCCTGTATCAATCCCCAAACTAATCCCACTGCCCCGCTCTCTCCCCATAGTCCTGTATCAATCCCCAAACTAATCCCACTGCCCCGCTCTCTCCCCATAGTCCTGTATCAATCCCCAAACTAATCCCACTGCCCCGCTCTCCCCATAGTCCTGTATCAATCCCAGAATCGATACAGAATGTTAGACAGAGAGAGAGAGAGACACACACACACACACTCTCTCTCTCCCTCTCGCTCTCTCTCACTGTCTCTCTCTCTCTGTCTCTCTCACTCTCCCTCTCTCTGTTCCTCTCTTTCACTCTGTCCCTCTCTCTGTCTCGCCCTCTTTCTGTCTCACTCTCTCTCTCTCTCTGTCTCTCTCTCTCACTCTGTATCTCTCTTTCTCGCTCTTTCTCTCTCTCTTTCCCTCTCTCTGTTCCTCTCGCTCTCTCTCTCTCTCTTTCCCTCTCTGTGTCCTTCTCCCTATCTCCCTCTCTCTCTCTGTGCCTCTCTCTCTCTGTCCTACAATCTCTATCTCTCTGTCTCTCTCTCTCTCTCTCTCTCTTTCCCTGTGTTTCTCTCTTTCTTTCTGTCTCTCTCCCTCTTTCTCCCTATCCCTCTCTCTATCCCCCTCTCTCTCTATCCCTCTCTTTCTCTCTCTGTCTGGCTCTCCTGCATTTTTCCATCTCTCTCTCTCTCTGTCCCTCTCTCTGTCTCCCTCTCTCTCGATATATATATATATAACTCTCTGTCTCTATATCTCTCTCTCTATCTCTCTCACTCTCTCATTTTCTCTCTCTCTGTCTATCTCTCTCTGTCTCTAACTCTCTGTCTCTCTGTCTCTCTCTCTTTCCCCGTTTCTTGCTCTCTCTCTCTGTCTCTCTGTCTCTCTCACTCACTCATTTTCTCTCTCTCTGTCTGTCTCTCTCTGTCTCTCCCCTGTCTCTTTCCATCTTTCTCTCTCTCGCTCTGTCTCTCTGTCTCTCTCTCTATCTCTTTCTCTCACTGTCTCTCTCACTCTCTCTCTCTATCTATCTGTCTCTCTTTCTGTCGTCTCTCTCTCTCTGTCCCTCTCTCCCTATCTCTCTCTATCCCCTTTTCTCTCTGTCTGTTTCACTCTACCTCTCTCTGACACTCTCTGTCTCTCTCTGTCTCTCAGTCACACTCACTCTCTCTGTCTCTCTCTCTGTCTCTCTCTCTCGCTCTGTCTTTCTCCTTCTCTCTCTGTCTCTCTCTCTCACTCTGTCTCTCTCCTTCTCTCTCTCTCTGTCTCACCCCCTCTCTGTCTCTCTCTTCCTATCTCTCTCTATCCCTCTCTCCCACTCTCCTGTCTCTTTCCATCTCTCTCTTTCTCTCTGTCTCTATCTGTCTGTCTCTCTCTCTCTCTCTGTCTCTCTCTCTCTGTGTCTCTGAGTTTCTCTCTGTCTCTCTGTATCTCTCTCCTGTCTCTTTTCATCTCTTTCTCTCTCTCGGTCTCTCTTTCTTTCTCACTGTCTCTCTCTCTCTGTCCCTCCCTCTGTTCCCCGCTCTCTCTCTCTGTCTCTCTCACTATTTCTGTCTCTCTCTCTCTCTCACTCTCCCTATCTCTCTCTATCCCTCTCTCTCTGTCTGTCAGTCTCTCTCCCCCTCTCTCTGACACTCTCTGCCTCTCTCTCTCTCTCTGTCACACTCACTCTCTCTGTCTCTCTCTCTCTCCCTCTCTGTCTTTCTTTCTCTCTCTGACTCTCTCTGTCTCTCTCTCTCTCTCTCCCTTTCTGTCTCTCACTCTCTGTGTGTGTCTCGCTCTCTCTCTCTCTGACCCTCTCTGTCTCTCTGTCTCTCTCTCTCTGACTCTATCTGTCTCTCTCTCTCTTCCTCTCTGTCTCTCACTCAGTCTCTCTCTCCCTGTCTAAGTGTCTCTCCCTCTCTGTATCTCTCTGTCTGTATGTCTATCAATCCCTCAACTAATTCCACTGCCCTGCTCTCTCCCCATAGCCCTGTATCAATCCCTAAACTAA
>NW_027251203.1:5000-10000 GCF_044704955.1 Pristiophorus japonicus | reverse complement strand
CTATGGCTCTCTCTCTCGCTCTGTCTCTCTATGTCTCTGTCTCTCTCTCGCTCTGTATTTTTCTCTGTCTCTCTCTCGCGCTCTCTCACCTTCTCTCTCTGAGTTTCTCTCTATATTGCTCCATCTCTCCCTCTCCCTCTGTCTCGCTCTCTCTCTGTATCTCTCCATAATTCTATCACTCTGTCTCTCTCTCTGTCTGCCTGCCTATCTCTGTCTCTCTCTCTATCTGTCTGCCGATCTCTCTCTGTCTCTCTCTCTGTCTCTCTCTGTTTCCCTCTCTCTGACTCTCTCTCTCTGTCTCTATCTGTCTTTCCCTCCCTCTCGCTCTCTCTCTCTCTCTGTCTCTCTCTCTGTCTTTCTCTCCGTCTCTCCCTCTCTCTGTATCTCTCTATAATTCTGTCTCTCTCACTCGCTCTGTCAGTCTGCCTATCTCTGTCTCTCTCTCTGTCTCTCTCTCCGTCTCTCTCTCTGTGGCACTGTTTCACTCTCTCTCTCTCTCTCTTTCTCTCTGTCTCTTTGTCTCTCTCTCTATGTCTCTGTTTCACTCTCTAACTCTCTCTCTCTCTCTATCTCTCTCTCTGTCTCTCTCTCTCTCTGTCTCTCTAGCTCTCTGTCTCTGTTTCACTCTCTCCCTGTCTCTCTCTCTCTCTCGCTCTGTCTCTCTCTGTCTCTCTCTCTCGCTCTGTATTTTTCTCTCTATCCCTCACTCTGTATATTTCTCTGTGTCACTCTCTGTCTCTCTGTCTCTTTTTCTCTCACTCTCTCTCACTCTGTATCTCTCTCTCTCACGCTGTCTGTCTCTCTCTCTCTCTGTCTCTCACTCTCTGTCTCTCTCTCTCTTGCCCGCTCTCTCTCTCACTCTCTGTCTGCCTATCTCCCTCTCTCTTTCTCTCTCTCTCGCTCTCTGTCTCTCTCTCTCTCTCTATGTCTCTCTGTCTGTCTGCCTTTCTCCCTCGCTCTTTCTCTCTCTCTCGCTCTCTGTCTCTCTCTCTCTCTCGGTCTCTCTCTGTCTCTCTCTCTCTCTCTGTCTCTCTGTCTCTCTCCATATTTCTCTGTCTGTCTGCCTATCTCCCTCTCTCTTTTTTTCTCTCAATCTCTGTCTCTCTCTTGCTCTCTGTCTGTCTCTCTGTCTCTGTATCTCTCTCTGTTTCACTCTCTCTCTCATTTTCTCTCCATCTTTTCCTCTCTGTCCCTCTCTCCCTCTCGCTCTGAATCTCTCTCTCTCTCTATATCTCTCCGTGTCTTTATCGCCATCTTTCCCTCACTCTATCTCTCTCTCGGTCTCTCTCTCTCTATCTCTCTCTTGGTCTCTCTCTCTTTGTCTCTCTCTCTGTCTGTCTCTCTCTGTCTCCCTCTCTCTGTCTCTCACTCTGTCTCTCTCTCTCTGTATCTTTCCATGTTTTATCTCCATGTCTTTCCCTCTCTCTCTATCAATTTCTCTGTCTCTCTCTCTCTCTCTCTGTCTGTCTCTCTCTCTCTCTCTCTCTCTCTGTGTTTCCCTTTCTCTGACACTCTCTCTCTCTGTCTCTATCTGTCTTTCCCTCCCTCTCAATATCTCTCTCTCTGTCTCTCTCTCTCTGTCTTTCTCTTGATCTTTCCCTCTCTCTCTCTTTCTCTGTCTCTCTCTCTGTCTCTCTCTCTCTGTCTCTGTTTCATTCTCTCCATGTCTCTCTCTCTCTCTCACTCTCTCTCTCTCGCTCTGTATTTTTCTCTGTCTCACTCCGTATATTTCTCTGTGTCTCTCTCTGTCTCTATCTCTATCTGTCTGCCTATCTCTATCTCTCTCTCTGTCTCTCTCTGTCTCTCTCTCTGTCTGTCTGCCTATCTCTATCTCTCTCTCTGTCACTCTGTCTCTCTGTCTCTTTCTCTCTCACACTGTGTCTCTCCCTTTCCCTCTCGCGCTATCTCTCACTCTGTCTCTGTTTCTCTCTGTCTCTCTCTCTCTCTCTCTCTCTCTCACTCTGTATCTCTCTCTCTCTCACACGCTGTCTGTCTCTCTCTCTCTCTGTCTCTATCTCTCTCTGTCTCTGACTCCCTCTCTCAGTCTCTCTCTCTGTCTTTCTTTCTCTCTCTCTGTCTCTCTCTCTCGCTCTGTCTGTCTGCCTATCTCTGTCTCTCTCTGTCTTTCTGTGTCTTTCTCCCTCTCTCTCGCTCTGTCTGTCTGCCTATCTCTGTCTCTCTCTGTCTCTATCTCTCTCTGTCTCTGACTCCCTCTCTCAGTCTCTCTCTCTGTCTTTCTTTCTCTCTCTCTGTCTCTCTCTCTCGCTCTGTCTGTCTGCCTATCTCTGTCTCTCTCTGTCTTTCTGTGTCTTTCTCCCTCTCTCTCTCTCGCTCTGTCTGTCTGCCTATCTCTGTCTCTCTCTGTCTTTCTGTGTCTTTCTCCCTCTCTCTCTCTCATCTCTGTTTCTCTCTCTCTCTCTATCGCTCTGTCTCTCTCTCTCTCTCTGTCTCTCTTCCCCTCTACCTCGCTCTCTCTCTCTGTCTCGCTCTCTCTCTCTCTCTCTCTCTCTCTGTCTCTCTCTGTCTTTCCGCCCATCTCTCTCTCTCTCCCATGGTCTCTGTTTCTCTCTATCTTTCCCTCTCAGTTTTTCTGTCTCTCTCTCTCTCCCTCTTACTCTGTCTCTCCCTCTATTTCTCTGTATATCTCCCTGTCTTTATCTCTATCTTTCCCTCTCTCTATCAATCTCTCTCTCTATCAATCTCTCTCTCTCTATCAATCTCTCTCTATCAATCTCTGTCTCTCTCTGTCATTCTCTCTCTTTGTCTCTCTCTCTGTCTGTCTCTCTCTCTCTGTCTCTCTTTCTCTTTCTCTGTCCCTCTCTCTCACTCTCTCTGTGTTTCTCTCTCTCTCTTTCTCTATTTCTGTCTCTCTCTCTCGCTCTCTCTCTGTCTCTCTGTTTCACTCTCTCTCTGTCTCTCTCTCTCTCCTCTCTCTCCGTCTCTCTGTCTGTCTGCCTGTCTCCCTCTCTCTTTCTCTCTCTCTCGCTCTTTGTCTCTCTCTCTCTCTGTCTCTCTCTCTCTCTCTCTCTCTCTCTCTTTCTGTTTGTCTCGCTCTGCCTGTCTCTCTCTGTCTGTCTCTCTCTCTCTCTCTCTCTGTTTGTCTCGCTCTGCCTGTCTCTCTCTCTCTGTCTGTCTCTCTCTCTTTGTCTTTCTCTCTCTCTCTGCCTCTGTCTCTCTCACTCTCTCTCTCTGAGTCTCTCTCTATCGCTCTCCGTCTCTCCGTCTCTCTCTGTCTCTCTCTCTCTGCATCTCTCTAAAAACTCTGCCTCTATCACTCTGTCTCTCTCGCTCCCTCTCTCTGTATTTTTCACTGTCTCTCTCTCACTCTCTATCTCTCTCCATCTGCTTATCTCTGACTCTCTCTCTCTCTCCCTCTCTCTCTGTCTCTCTCTCTCGCTATCTGTCTCTGTCTTGCTCTCTCTCTTGCTCTCTCTGACTCTCTATCTCTCTCTAACTCTCTCTCTGTCTCTCTGTCTCTCTCTCTCTCACTCTCTATCAGTCTCGCTCTGTTTTTCTCTCTCTGTCTCTCTCTCTCTCAGTCTCTCTCTCTCTCTGTCTTTCTCGGTCTCCCTCTGTCTGTATCTCTCCCCCTATCTATATATCTCTGTCTCTAACTCTCTCTATCTGTCTCTGTCTCTCTCTCTCTGTCTGTTTCTTTCCCCCTCTCTCTCTGTCTCTCTCTCTATCTCTGTCTTTCTCTGTTTTCCCCTCAATCTCACTCTGTCTCTGTCTCTTTCTCTCTGTCTCACTGTCTTTCTCCACCTTTCCCTCTCTTTCTGTCTCTCTCTCTCTCTCTCGCTCTGTCTCTCTCTGTCTCTCTCTCTCGCTCTGTATTTTTCTCTGTCTTTCTCTCTCTCGCTCTCTCACCTTCTCTCTCTGAGTCTCCTATCTTGCTCCGTCTCTCCCTCACTCTGTCTCTCTCTCTCTGCCTCTCTCTCTCTCGCTCTGTCACTCTCTGTCTCTCTCTCTCTCACTCTCTCTCTCTCTCTCTCTCGAACTCTGTATTTTTCTCTGTCTTTCTCTCTCGCTCCCTCACCTTCTCTCTCTGAGTCTCTCTCTATCTCGCTCTGTCTCTCCCTCTCTCCCTGTCTCTCTCTCTCTCTGTACCTCTCCATAATTCTGTCTCTCTTTCTCTCTCTCTGTCAGTCTGCCTATCTCTGTCTCTGTCTCTCTCTTTGTCTCTCTCTCTCTCTCTCTGTCTCTGTTTCACTCTCTCCCTGTCTCTCTCTGTCTCTCGCTCTATATTTTTCTCTGTCTCTCTCTCTCTGTCTGCCTCTCTCTGTGTCTCTGGCTCTCTCTATCTCTCTGGCTCTCTCTATCTCTCTATCTCTCTCTGTCTGCCTCTCTCTGTGTCTCTGTCTCTCTCTGGCTCTCTATCTCTCTACCTCTCTCTGTCTGCCTCTCTCTGTCTCTCTGTCGCTCTCTGTCTCTTTCTCTCTCCCTCTGTGATTCTCCCTCTGTCTCTCGCTATCTCTCTCTATCTCTCTCTCGCACGCTCTCTTACTGTCTGTCTGTCTGTCTCTCTCTTTCTCTCTCTCTCTCTCTCTCTCTCTCTGTCTCTTTCTCGCTCTCTCTATCTCTCTCTCTCTCTCGCTCCCTCTATGTCTCTCTCTCTCTCTGTGCCTCTCTCCCTCTCTATATCTCTCTGTCTCTATCTGTGTCTATCTCTATCTTTCTCCCTCTCTCGCTCTCTGTCTCTCTCTCTCACACTATCTCTCTCTCTCTCTACTCGCTTTCCCTCTCCTTCTCTCCATCTCTGTCTCTCCATCTCTGTCTCTCTCTCTCGCGCTCTCACGTTCTGTCTCTCTGTCTCAATCTGTCTCTCTCTCTCTGTCTTTCTCTCTCTTTGTCTCTCACTTTCTCTCTCTCTATCTGTCTCACTCTCTCACTCCCTGTCTCTCTCTATCTCTCACTCTCGCTCTGTCTCTCCCTCTCGATCTCCGTCTCTCTTTCTTTCTCGCTCTCTCTCACTCTCTCTCTGTTTCTCTCCTTCTCTCTCT
>NW_027251202.1:0-60070 GCF_044704955.1 Pristiophorus japonicus | reverse complement strand
CCCTTGACTATCTACTGTTGGAATATTGTTAGTGTCCTCTACTGTAAAGACCGTTCACTGTGTACAGGCCGGGATGGGGCCTTGGCCTTGCCTGCCTTTGTACCTGGGAGCTCGGTCACTTACCCAGCACGGTGATGTAGGCCCTGCTCGATCCTTCAACCACATTCTCCGGGAGCTGGAGGTGAATCTTCTCGGTGACGACCTTGCCTGGAATGGAGATGATCGAGAGGTCACACACCAGCGACGTGATTGAGTCAACGTTGGTCTCAGGTGGGCCGCACTCGGTCTCCGTCTCCTGCCCTCCCCGCTCAAACCCTCCCAATAACCCCCTCATCCCCTCGCCTGCTACTCACATCATCACTCCTGGAGCCAGGATCCCACAGCATCCCATCCCCTCCCCCGAGTGTCAGAAACCCCGATCCCCACCCCCTCCCCACTCACGATCCCTCCCGATTTCCCCCCCCCACTCACCATCTCCCCCCCACTCACCATCCCCCCCGATCCCCCCCCCCACTCACCATCCCCCCCGATCCCCCCCCCCACTCACCATCTCCCCCCGATCTCCCCCCCGATCCCCCCGATCCCCACCCCCTCCTCACTCACCATCCCCCCCGATCCCCCCGAACACCCCTCCCCACTCACCATCTCCCCCCCCACTCACGATCCCCCCCGATTTCCCCCCCCACTCACCATCCCCCCCGATTTCCCCCCCCCACTCACCATCCCCCCCGATCTCCCCCCGATCCCCCCCCCACTCACCATCTCCCCCCGATCTCCCCCCCGATCCCCCCCCCACTCACCATCCCCCCGATTCTCCCCCCCACTCACCATCTCCCCCCCCCCACTCACCATCCCCCCCGATCCCCCCCCTCCCCACTCACCATCTCCCCCCCACTCACCATCCCCCCGATTCTCCCCCCCCACTCACCATCTCCCCCCCCACTCACCATCTCCCCCCGATCTCCCCCCCGATCCCCCCCCCCACTCACCATCTCCCCCCCCCACTCACCATCCCCCCGATTCTCCCCCCCCACTCACCATCTCCCCCCCCACTCACCATCTCCCCCCGATCTCCCCCCCGATCCCCCCCCACTCACCATCTCCCCCCGATCCCCCCCCACTCACCATCCCCCCGATTCTCCCCCCCCACTCACCATCTCCCCCCCCCCCACTCACCATCCCCCCGATCCCCCCCCTCCCCACTCACCATCTCCCCCCCCCCCACTCACCATCCCCCCCGATTCTCCCCCCCCACTCACCATCCCCCTGATTCTCCCCCCCCACTCACCATCTCCCCCCCCCACTCACCATCCCCCCGATTCTCCCCCCCCACTCACCATCCCCCCCGATCCCCCCCCTCCCCACTCACCATCTCCCCCCCCACTCACCATCTCCCCCCGATCTCCCCCCGATCCCCCCCCCCACTCACCATCTCCCCCCCCACTCACCATCCCCCCTGATTCTCCCCCCCCACTCACCATCTCTCCCCCCCCACTCACCATCCCCCCTGATTCTCCCCCCCCACTCACCATCTCCCCCCCCCCACTCACCATCTCCCCTGATTCTCCCCCCCCACTCACCATCTCCCCCCCCCACTCACCATCCCCCCGATTCTCCCCCCCCCACTCACCATCCCCCCCGATCCCCCCCCTCCCCACTCACCATCTCCCCCCCCACTCACCATCTCTCCCCGATCTCCCCCCCGATCCCCCCCCCCACTCACCATCTCCCCCCCCCACTCACCATCCCCCCTGATTCTCCCCCCCCACTCACCATCCCCCCTGATTCTCCCCCCCCACTCACCATCCTCCCCCCCCCACCTACCATCCCCCCTGATTCTCCCCCCCACTCACCATCTCCCCCCCCCACTCACCATCCCCCCTGATTCTCCCCCCCACTCACCATCTCCCCCCCCACTCACCATCTCCCCCCCCCACTCACCATCCCCCCTGATTCTCCCCCCCCCACTCACCATCTCCCCCCGATCTCCCCCCCTCCCCACTCACCATCCCTCCCCACCTCCAATTCCTCCATCCCCCCGATCCCCCCCGAGCCCCCCCCAACTCACTCACCATCCCCCCCATTCCCGAGACTGACCAGAGAAAATATTTAACCTCACCTCTCTGTCTCTCTCTCTCTCTCTCTCTCTGTCTCTCTGTCTCTCTCTCTCTCTCTCTCTCTCTGTCTCTCTCTCTCTCTGTCTCTCTCTCTCTCTCTCTCTCTCTCTCCCTCTCTCTATTTCTATCTATCTCTCTCTCTCTCTCTCTCTCTCTATATATATGTCTCTCTGTCTCTCTTTCTCTGTCTCTATCTGTCTCTATATATTTGTTTCTCTCTCTCTGTTATGTATGTAAGGCTTGCCACCAGGGGGCACAGCTGTGGGAGACCCAAGGATCACTTGCACACCCTGGGTATCAGGTATAAATGGCAGTCCACCATGCTGCTTCCTCACTCTGGAGTTACAATAAAGAGACCAAGGTCACAACAGTTTGAGCTTACAATACAGTCCTCAAAAATCTGTTGGCACCGGACAAACCAACGGGCAAGACTTACACAGAGCTGTGCACACTGGTTCGGGAACACCTCAAGCCAAGGGAGAGCATCCTGATGGCCAGGTAATGCTTTTACCCGTACCATCGCTCCGAGGGCCAGAACGTGGTGAGCTTTGTCGTCGACCTAAGACCCCATGCGAGACAGTGTGAATTTGCCGGATCTTTGGGGGAAATGTTGTGGGACTTTTTCATGCCTGGAATCGGCCACAAGGTCATTCTTCGCAAACTGCTGTCTGCCGAATCCCTTCTCAAGCCCTCCTCAAAAATCATGATAGCCCAGGCTTTCATATCCACGAGCGATAACACGAAACAGATATCTTCGCAGAATCGAAGCTCACCAGCGAGCACCGTGCACAAAATAGTGTTCTCAGCAGGCAGAACGGCACAGGGCAGGGCCCACCCGATTGCAGAGGCCAGACCTAGGACTAGAGTGACTCAGAGTCCGCCGTGGGACACCATGTTGGTGCTGCGGGGACAGCCAGAGAGCTCATCAATGTCGATTCAAGCCCTATGTGTGCAAGGGCTGTGGAACAATGGGGCACCTCCAGCGAATGTACAAACGATCTGTGACTCACCATGTGGCAGAGTCAGGAGAGGACGACCGATCCAGCGAGGATCGCGCTGAACGAGCAGGAGAGGCAACTCAACCCGAGGATGAAGAGAAAGTATTTGGGATAATGTTAAAAGTTGAACTTAATGGCACTCCAGTCTCCATGGAACGAGACACGGGGGCGAGTCAATCAATAATGAGCCAGAAGGTTTTCGAGAGGCTGTGGGGTGATGAAGAACAGCGACCCGAGCTAATCCCGATTCAGGCAAAGCTGCACACCGATACCGAGGAACTGATACCAGTTATTGGTAGTGTGGACATAAGAGTATCCCATGAGGGAGTGGTGCACGAGTTACCTCTGTGGATTGTTTCAGGTGATGGGCCAATGCTGCTTGGCAGGAGGTGGATGGGGAAGATTCGATGGAACTGGGAAGACCTCTGTGTACCTTCTCCGGCGATCGAGGCCTCCCTTGCTCAAAGGCTGAGCAAACCCCCACTTCCAGCTGAACCAGGTATCGAAGTACAGATCCACTCACAGATCCCCGAGGCACAGGCTGCTCATCACAACCACGAGGAGGTAAAGTTCAACCGAGCAGCAGTACAGGGCGGTACCCATCACCCGAAGCCGACGACCGCTTCGCGGCGATGGAAGTGGCTCCAGGTCGACCATGCGGAGTGGGACTCCGGCCGAAATGATCCGAATGCATCTTCCCGACGCCAGAGACAAAATCCTTGGGGAGAAAGATCACGGCAGTTGGCATCATGGACACGGACGAGAGTGTCCAGACCACGGGACGGGAGAGGGTCCAGACCACGGGACGAGAGAGGGTCCAGACCACGGGACGGGAGAGGGTCCAGACCACGGGACGGGAGAGGGTCCAGACCACGGGACGAGAGAGGGTCCAGACCACGGGACGGGAGAGGGTCCAGACCACGGGACGGGAGAGGGTCCAGACCACGGGACGAGAGAGGGTCCAGACCACGGGACAGGAGAGGGTCCAGACCACGGGACGGGAGAGTGTCCAGACCACGGGACGGGAGAGGGTCCAGACCACGGGACGGGAGAGGGTCCAGACCACGGGACGG
This sequence comes from Pristiophorus japonicus, assembly GCF_044704955.1. Lineage (NCBI taxonomy): Eukaryota > Metazoa > Chordata > Chondrichthyes > Pristiophoridae > Pristiophorus > Pristiophorus japonicus. The sequence goes on along the minus strand of NW_027251202.1, from coordinate 55,882 downwards.
GAGAGGGTCCAGACCACGGGACGGGAGAGGGTCCAGACCACGGGACGAGAGAGGGTCCAGACCACGGGACGGGAGAGTGTCCAGACCACGGGACGAGAGAGGGTCCAGACCACGGGACGGGAGAGTGTCCAGACCACGGGACGGGAGAGTGTCCAGACCACGAGACGGGAGAGTGTCCAGACCACGGGACGAGAGAGGGTCCAGACCACGGGACGAGAGAGGGTCCAGACCACGGGACGGGAGAGTGTCCAGACCACGGGACGGGAGAGGGTCCAGACCACGGGACGGGAGAGGGTCCAGACCACGGGGACGAGAGAGTGTCCAGACCACGGGACGGGAGAGGGTCCAGACCACGGGGACGAGAGAGGGTCCAGACCACGGGACGGGAGAGTTTCCAGACCACGGGCCGGGAGAGTGTCCAGACCACGGGCCGGGAGAGTGTCCAGACCACGGGACGATAGAGTGTCCAGACCACGGGGACGAGAGAGTGTCCAGACCACGGGACGGGAGAGGGTCCAGACCACGGGACAGGAGAGGGTCCAGACCACGGGACGGGAGAGTGTCCAGACCACGGGACGGGAGAGTGTCCAGACCACGGGACGAGAGAGTGTCCAGACCACGGGACGAGAGAGTGTCCAGCGCACAGGGAGAGAGTGTCCAGACCAAGGGACGGGAGAGTGTCCAGACCACGGGCCGGGAGAGTGTCCAGACCACGGGCCGGGAGAGTGTCCAGACCACGGGCCGGGAGAGTGTCCAGACCACGGGACGAGAGAGTGTCCAGACCACGGGACGAGAGAGTGTCCAGACCACAGGACGGGAGAGTGTCCAGACCACGGGACGAGAGAGGGTCCAGACCACGGGACGGAGAGGGTCCAGACCACGGGCGGGGAGAGTGTCCAGACCACGGGACGAGAGAGTGTCCAGACCACGGGACGAGAGAGTGTCCAGACCACGGGACGGGAGAGGTCCAGACCACGGGACGGGAGAGGGTCCAGACCACGGGACGGGAGAGGGTCCAGACCACGGGACGGGAGAGGGTCCAGACCACGGGACGAGAGAGAGACCAGACCACGGGACGAGAGAGAGTCCAGACCACGGGACGAGAGAGGGACCAGACCACGGGACGAGAGAGAGTCCAGACCACGGGACGAGAGAGGGACCAGACCACGGGACGAGAGAGGGACCAGACCACATGAGCTCGCTGCAACAAAACAGAGGCATGTGTTGCCCAGTGAGGAAGACGACTGGGTTTGGGGGCAAAGGTAAAGGGGTGGCCGCTGAGAAGGCCAGGAACCCACTACGTTCCAAATAAGTTGTTCGCATTGTGTAACCCATGTGAGCGTTCTTTCGCGGCCAATGATGTATTATCACATGGGGACGGGGTACCTTACAACAAGCCTACTAGCGGGCAAACACCAACCGATCGTATCTGTATCTGACAAAGTACTTGTAACAAGTGATGTGTTATCACACGGGGTCGGGCGTGTTGTGCAGCCAGCCAAAGTAGCGGGCGAGCCCCAACCGGTTGTACATGTATCCAATTAGTTAACCAAGGCAGTAGCCTGCGTTCACGGGACAAAAGAGACGTACCAAAGAATGTCCCGGTATGTGCTCGAGTCACAAGGTGCCCTTCCCACAGTTTGGGGAGAGTAGAGGCACCATTACCGATGCGTTGTTTCGGGAATGTCTAACACTGTCTGTGCACTGTAACATGATCCACCACGGGCCAGGCACAGAGAGCGGCACTGATGCCCTCAGTTGGCCACCGTTGCCACCCCCGGGGTGGAAACGGCACAGCCCACAGACCGGCTTGTTGTTATGAAAGTGCTAGAAAGCAAGGGGTCAACTGTAACGGAGCCCCAGACTAGGACCTGGACCAGCCAGGATCCCACGTTACCGCCTGCTAACGGCAAACCGCTAGACCGGATGTTGCAGCTTATCCGTTGCAAAGACGAAATGCTCATCCCATCAGATTGCCCACTATGGGGCAACCCTGCAACGTTGCAAAGAAAGACAGGGAGGCTACACACAGTCAGTGGTCCGGGGCCTCCATTCCATGGCCCAGGATCCTGGGCGTGACAGACCTCAGGGTCAGCGACAATAGTCTGGAGCGTGCAGCCCAAATCATAAAGCCAAGCACCACATGTGTCACACTAGACTCCCTACTGACCTGGCTAGCCTGAAGGCTCTGTGCCTCAATGCAAGGGTTATTCGCAATAAGGTGGACGAATTAACTGTGCAAATAGCAGTTAACGGATATGATATAATTGGTATCACGGAGACATGGCTCCAGGATGATCAAGGCTGGGAACTCAACATCCAGGGGTATTCAGCGTTTAGGAAGGATAAACAGAAAGGAAAAGGAGGTGGGGTGGTGTTGCTGGTTAAAGAGGAAATTAATGCAATAGTAAGAAAGGACATTAGCCTGGATGATGTGGAATCAGTATGGGTGGAGCTACGGAATACCAAAGGGCAGAAAACGCGAGTGGGAGTTGTGTACAGACCACCAAACAGTAGTAGTGAGGTTGGGGATAGCATCAAACAAGAAATTAGGGATGTGTGCAATAAAGGTAGAGCAGTTATCATGGGTGACTTTAATCTACATATAGATTGCGCTAACCAAACTGGTAGCAATGCGGTGGAGGAGGATTTCTTGGAGTATATTAGGGATGGTTTTCTACACCAATATGTCGAGGAACCAACTAGAGAGCTGGCCATCCTAGACTGGGTGATGTGTAATGAGAAAGGACTAATTAACAATCTTGTTGTGTGAGTCCCCTTGGGGAAGAGTGACCATAATATGGTGGAATTCTTTATTAAGATGGAGAGTAACACGGTTAATTCAGAGACTAGGGTCCTGAACTTAAGGAAAGGTAACTTCGATGGTATGAGACATGAATTGGCTCGAACAGACTGGCGAGTGATATTTAAAGGGTTGACGGTGGATAGGCAATGGCAAACATTTAAAAATCACATGGATGAACTTCAACAATTGTACATCCCTGTCTGGAGTAAAAATAAAACGGGGAAGGTGGCTCAACCGTGGCTAACAAGGGAAATTAAGGATAGTGTTAAAACCAAGGAAGAGGCATATAAATTGGCCAGAAAAAGCAGCAAACCTGAGGACTGGGAGAAATTTATAAGACAGCAGAGGAGGACAAAGGGTTTAATTGAGAGGAAGCTTGCTGGGAATATAAAAACTGACTGCAAAAGCTTCTATAGATATGTGAAGAGAAAAAGATTAGTGAAGACAAACGTAGGTCCCTTGCAGTCGGATTCAGGTGAATTTATAATGGGGAATAAAGAAATGGCAGACCAATTGAACCAATACTTCGGTTCTGTCTTCATGAAAGAAGACACAAATAACCTTCCGAATGTACTAGGGGATAGTGGGTCGAATGAGAAGGAGGAACTGAAGGAAATCCTTATTGGGCGGGAAATTGTGTTAGGGAAATTGATGGGATTGAAGGCCGATAAATCCCGGGGGCCTGAGAGTCTGCGTCCCAGAGTACTGAAGAAAGTTGCCCTAGAAATAGTGGATGCATTGGTGATTATTTTCCAACAGTCTTTCGACTCTGGATCAGTTCCTATGGACTGCAGAGTAGCTAATGTAACACCACTTTTTAAGAAGGGAGGGAGAGAGAAAACGGGTAATTATAGACCAGCCTGACATCAGTGGTGGGGAAAATGTTAGAATCAATTCTTAATGATGTAATAGCAGCACATTTGGAAAGCAGTGACAGGATCGGACCAAGTCAGCATGGATTTATGAAGGGGAAATCACGCTTGACAAATCTTCTAGAATTTTTTGAGGATGTAACTAGTAGAGTGGACAAGGGCGAACCAGTGGATGTGGTGTATTTGGACTTTCAAAAGGCTTTTGACAAGGTCCCACACAAGAGATTGGTGTGCAAAATTAAAGCACATGGTATTAGGGGTAATATACTGACGTGGATAGAGAACTGGTTGGCAGACAGGAAGCAGAGAGTCAGGATAAACGGGTCCTTTTCAGAATGGCAGGCAGTGACTAGTGGGGTGCCGCAGTGCTCAGTGCTGGGACCCCAGCTATTTACAATATACATTAATGATTTGGATGAAGGAATTGAGTGTAACATCTCCAAGTTTGCAGATGACACGAAACTGGGTGGCGGTGTGAGCTGTGAGGAGGACGCTAAGAGGCTGCAGGGTGATTTGGACAGGTTAGGTGAGTGGGCAAATGCATGGCAGATGCAGTATAATGTGGATAAATGTGAGGTTATCCACTTTGGGGGCAAAAACACGAAGGCAGAATATTATCTGAATGGCGGCAGATTAGGAAAAGGGGAGGTGCAACGAGACCTGGGTGTCATGGTTCATCAGTCATTGAAAGTTGGAATGCAGGTACAGCAGGCGGTGAAGAAGGCAAATGGTATGTTGGCCTTCAAAGCTAGGGGATTTGAGTATAGGAGCAGGGAGGTCTTACTGCAGTTGTACAGGGTCTTGGTGAGGCCTCACCTGGAATATTGTGTTCAGTTTTGGTCTCCTAATCTGAGGAAGGACATTCTTACTATTGAGGGAGTGCAGCGAAGGTTCACCAGACTGATTCCCGGGATGGCAGGACTGACATATGAGGAGAGACTGGATCGACTGGGCCTGTATTCATTGGAATTTAGAAGAATGAGAGGGGATCTCATAGAAACTTATAAGATTCTGACAGGATTGGACAGGTTAGATGCAGGAAGAATGTTCCCGATGTTGGGGAAGTCCAGAACCAGGGGTCACTGTCTTAGGATAAGGCGTAAGCCATTTGGAACTGAGATGAGGAGAAATTTCTTCACTCAGAGAGTTGTTAACCTGTGGAATTCCCTGCCGTAGAGAGTTGTTGAGGCCAGTTCATTGGATATATTCAAGAGGGAGTTAGATATGGCCCTTATGGCTAAGGGGATCAATGGGTATGGAGAGAAAGCAGGAAAGGGGTACTGAGGGAATGATCAGCCATGATCTTATTGAATGGTGGTGCAGGCTCGAAGGGCCGAATGGCCCACTCCTGCACCTGTTTTCTATGTTTCTATGTTTCTATCCCGGGTAACTGTGCAGTCACTGGGCTGAATCACTCAGAACCGAGCCTTCCGTGTGCCATCAGCAGAGAATGTACCATAATGCACGTCCCCTCAACGCGACATCAGAATAAATGATGTCGACAATGCTCATGGCCTTAGATGGGCTGCGAGCACCGTATTAGTCAAAGAGGGGAATGGACTGTTTGTTATGAAACCATGTTATGAACAAATGCAGAAAGCATTTGGACCAGACCAAACTGTGAACTACAGATAACCAGGAACCACTGTGAAAGAACCTGGCCCCCAGCAACCCACTAACACAATCGATGTCGCCGTCAACCACGAGGATGAACCCACCATGTCCGACTGTCCGATCAGACCAGCCATGCAGCAATGATCTGACAACTCACCCAGGCCAGGACTTCAACTGAGGGCATCAACCCGGGGACGCAGAGCGCCAGATCGCCTCAACCTGTAAATAACTTGTACATAAGACTTTGGGGGGGAGTGATGTTGTGTATGTGTGTAAACCTCACTAATATGTAAGACTTGCCACTAGGGGGCACACCTGTGGGAGACCTAAGGGTCACCTGTGCACCCTGGGGCAAGCGGGTATAAAAGGTGACTCACCACACTGCTTCCCCACTCTGGAGTCTGAATAAAGAGACCAAGGTCACAACAGTTTGAGCTTGCGATACAGTCCTGTGGATTTATTCTAAACATAATAGTCTCTCTGTCTCTGTCTGTTTCCATCTCTATATATATGTCTCTCTCTCTGTCTCTCTCTTTCTCTCTCTGTCTGTCTTTATAGATATGTCTCTCTCTGTGTCTCTCTCTCTCTCTCGCTCATGTCACTATCTATCTCTGTCTTTCTCTTGTCTCTCTCTCTCTCTCTCTCTCCTTGTTACCTCTAGATGTGACTATTCCAACGCACTCCTGGCTGGCCTGCCACATTCTACTCTACGTAAACTTGAGGTGATCCAAAACTCTGCTGACTCTGTCCTAACTCGCACCGAGTCTCGCTCACCCATCACGCCCTGTGCCCCGTGTCCTAACTCCCACCCAGTCCCGCTCACCCATCACCCGCTGTGCTCACTGCCCCATATAAGAACATCAGAACATAAGAATTAGGAACAGGAGTAGGCCATCTAGCCCCTCGAGCCTGCTCCGCCATTCAACAAGATCATGGCTGATCTGGCCGTGGACTCAGCTCCACTTACCCGTCCGCTCCCCATAACCCTTAATTCCCTTATTGAATAAAAATCTATCTGTGATTTGAATACATTCAATGAGCTAGCCTCAACTGCTTCCTTGGGCAGAGAATTCCACAGATTCACAACCCACTGGGAGAAGAAATTCCTTCTCAACTCGGTTTTAAATTGGCTCCCCCGTATTTTGAGGCTGTGCCCCCTAGTTCTAGTCTCCCCGACCAGTGGAAACAACCTCTCTGCCTCTATCTTGTCTATCCCTTTCATTATTTTAAATGTTTCTATAAGATCACCCCTCATCCTTCTGAACTCCAACGAGTAAAGACCCAGTCTACTCAATCTATCATCATAAGGTAACCCCCTCATCTCTGGAATCAGCCTCGTGAATCGTCTCTGTACCCCCTCCAAAGCTAGTATATCCTTCCTTAAGTAAGATGACCAAAACTGCACGCAGTACTCCAGGTGCGGCCTCACCAATACCCTGTACAGTTGCAGCAGGACCTCCCTGCTTTTGTACTCCATCCCTCTCGCAATGAAGGCCAACATTCCATTCGCCTTCCTGATTACCTGCTGCACCTGCAAACTAACTTTTTGGGATTCATGCACAAGGACCCCCAGGTCCCTCTGCACCGCAGCATGTTGTAATTTCTCCCCATTCAAATAATATTCCCTTTTACTGTTTTTTTTCCCAAGGTGGATGACCTCACACTTTCCGACATTGTGTTCCATCTGTCAAACCTTAGCCCATTCGCTTAACCTATCCAAATCTCCTTGTAGCCTCTCTGTGTCCTCTACACAACCCGCTTTCCCACTAATCTTTGTGTCATCTGCAAATTTTGTTACACTACACTCTGTCCCCTCTTCCAGGTCATCTATGTATATTGTAAACAATTGTAGTCCCAGCACCGATCCCTGTGGCACACCACTAACCACTGATTTCCAACCCGAAAAGGACCCATTTATCCCGACTCTCTGCTTTCTGTTAGCCAGCCAATTCTCGATCCATACTAATACATTTCCTCTGACTCCGCGTACCTCTGTCCTCTGCAGTAACCTTTTGTGTGGCACCTTATCGAATGCCTTTTGGAAATCTAAATATACCACATCTATCGGTACACCTCTATCCACCATGCTCGTTATATCCTCAAAGAATTCCAGTAAATTAGTTAAACATGATTTCCCCTTCATGAATCTATGTTGCGTCTGCTTGATTGCACTATTCCTATCTAGATGTCCCGCTATTTCTTCCTTAATGATAGCTTCAAGCATTTTCCCCACTACAGATGTTAAACTAACCGGCCTATAGTTACCTGCCTTTTGTCTGCCCCTTTTTTAAACAGAGGCGTTACATTAGCTGCTTTCCAATCCACTGGTACCTCCCCAGAGTCCAGAGAATTTTGGTAGATTATAACAAATGCATCTGCTATAACTTCCGCCATCTCTTTTAATACCCTGGGATGCATTTCATCAGGACCAGGGGACTTGTCTACCTTGAGTCCCATTAGCCTGTCCAGCACTTCCCCCCTAGTGATAGTGATTGTCTCAAGGTCCTCCCTTCCCACATTCCTGTGACCAGCAATTTTTGGCATGGTTTCTGTGTCTTCCACTGTGAAGACCGAAGCAAAATAATTGTTGAAGGTCTCAGCCATTTCCACATTTCCCATTATTAAATCCCCCTTCTCATCTTCTGAGGGACCAACATTTACTTTAGTCACTCTTTTCCGATTTATATATCTGTAAAAGCTTTTACTATCCGTTTTTATGTTTTGCGCAAGTTTACTTTCGTAATCTATTTTTCCTTTCTTTATTGCTTTCTTAGTCATTCTTTGCTGTCGTTTAAAATTTTCCCAATTTTCTAGTTTTCCACTAACCTTGGCCACCTAATACGCATTGGTTTTTAATTTGATACTCTCCTTTATTTCCTTGGTTATCCACGGCTGGTTATCCCTTCTCTTACCGCCATTCTTTTTCACTGGAATATATTTTTGTTGCGCACTATGAAAGAGCTCCTTAAAAGTCCTCCACTGTTCCTCAATTGTGCCACCGTTTAGTCTGTGTTTCCAGTCTACTTTAGCCAACTCTGCCCTCATCCCACTGTAGTCCCCTTTGTTTAAGCATAGTACGCTCGTTTCTGACACAACTTCCTCACCCTCAATCTGTATTACAAATTCAACCATACTGTGATCACTCATTCCGAGAGGATCATTTACTATTCCTGTTTATTATTCCTGTCTCATTACACAGGACCAGATCTAAGATAGCTTGCTCCCTTGTAGGTTCTGTAACATACTGTTCTAAGAAACAATCCCGTATGCATTCAATGAATTCCTCCTCCAGGCTACCCCGTGCGATTTGATTTGACCAATCGATATGTAGGCTAAAATCCATGATTACTGCCGTTCCTTGTTACATGCCTCCATTATTCCCTTGATTATTGCCCTCCCCACCGTGGAGCTCTCCATCCAAGCCGACTGCCTACTATGGGGCAGCCAGGTAGTCATGCCCCAGAGGGGCAGGGAGGCATTCATCAGGGAACTCTACAGCGAGCACCCAGGCATTGTGCTGATGAAGGCCATTGCCCGGTGACACATTTGGTGGCCTGGAATTGATTCAGACCTGGAACACTGGGTTCGCAAGTGCACGATGTGTGCCCAGCTGGGCAATGCCCCCAGGGAGGCCCCACTCAGCCCGTGGCCCTGGCCCACCAGGCCTTGGTCACCCATTCATGTAGACTACCCGGGCCTGTTCATGGGAAAAATGACAAGGTGGATGCAGAGAAGATGTTTCCACTGATGGGGGAGACTAGAACTAGAGGGCATGATCTTAGAATAAGGGGCCACCCATTTAAAACTGAGATGAGGAGGAATTTCTTCTCTCAGAGGGTTGTAAATCTGTGGAATTCTCTGCCTCAGAGAGCTGTGGAAGCTGGGACATTGAATATATTTAAGATGGAGATAGACAGTTTCTTAACCGATAAGGAGATAAGGGGTTATGGGGAGCGGGCGGGAAAGTGGAGCTGATCCATGATCGGATCAGCCATGATCGTATTAAATGGCGGAACAGGCTCGAGGGGCCGTATGGCCTACTCCTGCTCCTATTTCTTATGTTCTTATGTTCTCTGCTCCAAGGAGAACAACCCCAGCTTCTCCAGTCTCTCCATGTAACTGAGTCTCTCACTCCAGGGACCGTTGTAGTCAATCTCCTTGGACCCTCTCCAAGGCTTTCACATCCTTCCTAAAGAACCGGACACGATCCTCCAACTGAGTCCAAGCCAGTGTTTTATGAAGCTTCAGAGTAAGGTCCTTGTTTAGTATTCTGCCTCTTTACAGAATTGCAAGGCTCCTGTGTGACTGATCTTCAAACCCTTGTGTACAGACACTCCCAGGTCTCCCTGTCCCGGCACAACCTTTACAATGGGACCACTGAGGTTATATCGCCCCTCCTCCGTCTCCCCTGTAAAAGCATCACTTCACATTTCTGTCTGTTAAATTCCATCTGACGTGTGTCCCGCCCCCTTCACCCCTGTCCCGCCCCCTTCACCAGTCTGTCCCGCCCCCTTCACCAGTCTGTCCCGCCCCCTTCACCAGTCTGTCCCGCCCCTTTCACCAGTCTGTCCCGCCCCCTTCACCAGTCTGTCCCGCCCCTTTCACCAGTCTGTCCCGCCCACTTCACTCCTGTCCCGCCCCCTTCACCCCTGTCCCGCCCCCTTCACCCCTGTCCCGCCACTTTCACCAGTCTGTCCCGCCCCCTTCACCAGTCTGTCCCGCCCCTTTCACCAGTCTGTCCCGCCCCCTTCACCAGTCTGTCCCGCCCCCTTCACCCCTGTCCCGCCACTTTCACCAGTCTGTCCCGCCCCCTTCACCCCTGTCCCGCCACTTTCACCAGTCTGTCCCGCCCCCTTCACCAGTCTGTCCCGCCCCCTTCACCAGTCTGTCCCGCCCCCTTCACCAGTCTGTCCCGCCCCCTTCACCAGTCTGTCCCGCCCACATCACCAGTCTGTCCCGCCCCCTTCACCAGTCTATCCTGCCCACTTCACCAGTCTGTCCCGCCCACTTCACCAGTCTGTCCCGCCCACTTCACCCCTGCCCCGCCCACTTCACCAGTCTGTCCTGCCCACTTCACCCCTGCCCCGCCCACTTCGCCAGTCTGCCCCGCCCCCTTCACCCCTGTCCCGCCCCCTTCACCAGTCGCTCTGTGCTCTGTTGCAGCATGTGATCGTCAGCCTCACACTTCATTACATTTGTACGTTCCGTGTCATCTGCAAACTGTGAAGTGATGCGTTGTGTCCCCAAGTCCCGGGGCTGGGATTTCCGGTTGCCTTACGCCTCAGTTAGGGCCAGACGGGATGTTAATGGGAGCGTAAGAGGTTACTGACCGGGAGTGCAGTGTTTAGCGCCCCGACCGAAAATTCATTTGCACCTCACCGGGGGCGCAAGTCGCGAGCGCCTGTCTGCTGACGATCGCTCCGATCCTGACATATTCCTTGTGCAACGCTTAACCCCGGTCGCTAAATCTGGTGCAGCGCCTCGGAGCACCCACCAATAACAACATCTGGAAAAACAGTCGGTTCAGGCCTGCAGAGTCGTTAACTGGCAGCTACTTAAAGGGCTGAGAAAGCGCCTCCCTCAGTCACAGTCAGTGCAAGGTTTACACACAGCACGGTGTGAGTCTCAGTCACAGTCAGTGCAAGGTTTACACACAGCACGGTGTGTGAGTCTCAGTCACAGTCAGTGCAAGGTTTACACACAGCACGGTGTGTGAGTCTCAGTCACAGTCAGTGCAAGGTTTCCACACAGCACGGTGTGAGTCTCAGTCACAGTCAGTGCAAGGTTTACACACAGAACAGTGTGAGTCTCAGTCACAGTCAGTGCAAGGTTTACACACAGCACGGTGTGTGAGTCTCAGTCACAGTCAGTGCAAGGTTTACACACAGCACGGTGTGAGTCTCAGTCAGTCAGTGCAAGGTTTACACACAGCACGGTGTGAGTCTCAGTCACAGTCAGTGCAAGGTTTACACACAGCACGGTGTGTGAGTCTCAGTCACAGTCAGTGCAAGGTTTACACACAGCACGGTGTGTGAGTCTCAGTCACAGTCAGTGCAAGGTTTACACACAGCACGGTGTGAGTCTCAGTCACAGTCAGTGCAAGGTTTACACACAGCACGGTGTGAGTCTCAGTCACAGTCAGTGCAAGGTTTACACACAGCACGGTGTGAGTCTCAGTCACAGTCAGTGCAAGGTTTACACACAGCATGGTGTGAGTCTCAGTCACAGTGCAAGGTTTACACACAGCACGGTGTGTGTCTCAGTCACAGTCAGTGCAAGGTTTACACACAGCACGGTGTGAGTCACAGTCGCAGTCACTGCAAGGTTTACACACAGCACGGTGTGAGTCTCAGTCACAGTCAGTGCAAGGTTTACACACAGCACGGTGTGAGTCTCAGTCACAGTCAGTGCAAGGTTTACACACAGCACGGTGTGAGTCTCAGTCACAGTCAGTGCAAGGTTTATACAGAGCACGATGTGAGTCTCAGTCACAGTCAGTGCAAGGTTTACACACAGCACGGTGTGAGTCTCAGTCACAGTCAGTGCAAGGTTTACACACAGCACGGTGTGAGTCTCAGTCACAGTCAGTGCAAGGTTTACACACAGCACGGTGTGAGTCCCAGTCACAGTCAGTGCAACATTTACACACAGCACGGTGTGAGTCTCAGTCACAGTCAGTGCAAGGTTCACACACCGCACGGTGTGAGTCTCAGTCACAGTCAGTGCAAGGTTTACACACAGCATGGTGTGAGTCTCAGTCACAGTGCAAGGTTTACACACAGCACGGTGTGTGTCTCAGTCACAGTCAGTGCAAGGTTTACACACAGCACGGTGTGAGTCACAGTCACAGTCAGTGCAAGGTTTACACACAGCACGGTGTGAGTCTCAGTCACAGTCAGTGCAAGGTTTACACACAGCACAGTGTGTGAGTCTCAGTCACAGTCAGTGCAAGGTTTACACAGAGCACGGTGTGAGTCTCAGTCACAGTCAGTGCAAGGTTTACACACAGCACGGTGTGTGTCTCAGTCACAGTCAGTGCAAGGTTTACACACAGCACGGTGAGAGTCTCAGTCACAGTCAGTGCAAGGTTTACACACAGCACGGTGTGAGTCTCAGTCACAGTCAGTGCAAGGTTTACACACAGCACGGTGTGTGTCTTAGTCACAGTCAGTGCAAGGTTTACACACAGCACGGTGTGAGTCTCAGTCACAGTCAGTGCAAGGTTTACACACAGCACGGTGTGAGTCTCAGTCACAGTCAGTGCAAGGTTTACACACAGCACGCTGTGAGTCTCAGTCAGTCAGTGCAAGGTTTACACACAGCACGGTGTGAGTCTCAGTCACAGTCAGTGCAAGGTTTACACACAGCACGGTGTGAGTCTCAGTCACAGTCAGTGCAAGGTTTACACACAGCATGGTGTGTGAGTCTCAGTCACAGTCAGTGCAAGGTTTACACACAGCACGGTGTGAGTCTCAGTCACAGTCAGTGCAAGGTTTACACACAGCACGGTGTGAGTCTCAGTCACAGTCAGTGCAAGGTTTACACACAGCACGGTGTGAGTCTCAGTCACAGTCAGTGCAAGGTTTACACACAGCACGGTGTGAGTCTCAGTCACAGTCAGTGCATGGTTTACACACAGCATGGTGTGAGTCTCAGTCACAGTCAGTGCAAGGTTTATACAGAGCACGATGTGAGTCTCAGTCACAGTCAGTGCAAGGTTTACACACAGCACGGTGTGAGTCTCAGTCACAGTCAGTGCAAGGTTTACACACAGCACGGTGTGAGTCTCAGTCACAGTCAGTGCAAGGTTTACACACAGCACGGTGTGAGTCCCAGTCACAGTCAGTGCAACATTTACACACAGCACGGTGTGAGTCTCAGTCACAGTCAGTGCAAGGTTCACACACCGCACGGTGTGAGTCTCAGTCACAGTCAGTGCAAGGTTTACACACAGCATGGTGTGAGTCTCAGTCACAGTGCAAGGTTTACACACAGCACGGTGTGTGTCTCAGTCACAGTCAGTGCAAGGTTTACACACAGCACGGTGTGAGTCACAGTCACAGTCAGTGCAAGGTTTACACACAGCACGGTGTGAGTCTCAGTCACAGTCAGTGCAAGGTTTACACACAGCACAGTGTGTGAGTCTCAGTCACAGTCAGTGCAAGGTTTACACAGAGCACGGTGTGAGTCTCAGTCACAGTCAGTGCAAGGTTTACACACAGCACGGTGTGTGTCTCAGTCACAGTCAGTGCAAGGTTTACACACAGCACGGTGAGAGTCTCAGTCACAGTCAGTGCAAGGTTTACACACAGCACGGTGTGAGTCTCAGTCACAGTCAGTGCAAGGTTTACACACAGCACGGTGTGTGTCTCAGTCACAGTCAGTGCAAGGTTTACACACAGCACGGTGAGAGTCTCAGTCACAGTCAGTGCAAGGTTTACACACAGCACGGTGTGAGTCTCAGTCACAGTCAGTGCAAGGTTTACACACAGCACGGTGTGTGTCTTAGTCACAGTCAGTGCAAGGTTTACACACAGCACGGTGTGAGTCTCAGTCACAGTCAGTGCAAGGTTTACACACAGCACGGTGTGAGTCTCAGTCACAGTCAGTGCAAGGTTTACACACAGCACGCTGTGAGTCTCAGTCAGTCAGTGCAAGGTTTACACACAGCACGGTGTGAGTCTCAGTCACAGTCAGTGCAAGGTTTACACACAGCACGGTGTGAGTCTCAGTCACAGTCAGTGCAAGGTTTACACACAGCATGGTGTGTGAGTCTCAGTCACAGTCAGTGCAAGGTTTACACACAGCACGGTGTGAGTCTCAGTCACAGTCAGTGCAAGGTTTACACACAGCACGGTGTGAGTCTCAGTCACAGTCAGTGCAAGGTTTACACACAGCACGGTGTGAGTCTCAGTCACAGTCAGTGCAAGGTTTACACACAGCACGGTGTGAGTCTCAGTCACAGTCAGTGCATGGTTTACACACAGCATGGTGTGAGTCTCAGTCACAGTCAGTGCAAGATTTACACACAGCACGGTGTGAGTCTCAGTCACAGTCAGTGCAAGGTTTACACACAGCACGGTGTGAGTCTCAGTCACAGTCAATGCAAGGTTTACACACAGCACGGTGTGAGTCTCAGTCACAGTCAGTGCAAGGTTTACACACAGCACGGTGTGAGTCTCAGTCACAGTCAGTGCAAGGTTTACACACAGCATGGTGTGTGAGTTTCAGTCACAGTGAGTGCAAGGTTTACACACAGCACGGTGTGTGAGTCTCAGTCACAGTCAGTGCAAGGTTTACACACAGCACGGTGTGTGAGTCTCAGTAACACTCAGTGCAAGGTTTACACACAGCACGGTGTGAGTCTCAGTCACATTCAGTGCAAGGTTTACACACAGCACGGTGTGTGTCTCAGTCACAGTCAGTGCAAGGTTTACACACAGCACGGTGTGAGTCTCAGTCACAGTCAGTGCAAGGTTTACACACAGCACGGTGTGAGTCTCAGTCACAGTCAGTGCAAGGTTTACACACAGCACGGTGTGTGAGTCTCAGTCACAGTCAGTGCAAGGTTTACACACAGCACGGTGTGTGAGTCTCAGTCACAGTCAGTGCAAGGTTTACACACAGCACGGTGTGAGTCTCAGTCACAGTCAGTGCAAGGTTTACACACAGCACGGTGTGAGTCTCAGTCACAGTCAGTGCAAGGTTTACACACAGCACGGTGTGAGTCTCAGTCACAGTCAGTGCAAGGTTTACACACAGCATGGTGTGAGTCTCAGTCACAGTGCAAGGTTCACACACAGCACGGTGTGTGTCTCAGTCACAGTCAGTGCAAGGTTTACACACAGCACGGTGTGAGTCACAGTCGCAGTCACTGCAAGGTTTACACACAGCACGGTGTGAGTCTCAGTCACAGTCAGTGCAAGGTTTACACACAGCACAGTGTGTGAGTCTCAGTCACAGTCAGTGCAAGGTTTATACAGAGCACGATGTGAGTCTCAGTCACAGTCAGTGCAACATTTACACACAGCACGGTGTGAGTCTCAGTCACAGTCAGTGCAAGGTTCACACACCGCACGGTGTGAGTCTCAGTCACAGTCAGTGCAAGGTTTACACACAGCATGGTGTGAGTCTCAGTCACAGTGCAAGGTTTACACACAGCACGGTGTGTGTCTCAGTCACAGTCAGTGCAAGGTTTACACACAGCACGGTGTGAGTCACAGTCACAGTCAGTGCAAGGTTTACACACAGCACGGTGTGAGTCTCAGTCACAGTCAGTGCAAGGTTTACACACAGCACAGTGTGTGAGTCTCAGTCACAGTCAGTGCAAGGTTTACACAGAGCACGGTGTGAGTCTCAGTCACAGTCAGTGCAAGGTTTGCACACAGCACGGTGTGTGTCTCAGTCACAGTCAGTGCAAGGTTTACACACAGCACGGTGAGAGTCTCAGTCACAGTCAGTGCAAGGTTTACACACAGCACGGTGTGAGTCTCAGTCACAGTCAGTGCAAGGTTTACACACAGCACGGTGTGTGTCTTAGTCACAGTCAGTGCAAGGTTTACACACAGCACGGTGTGAGTCTCAGTCACAGTCAGTGCAAGGTTTACACACAGCACGGTGTGAGTCTCAGTCACAGTCGGTGCAAGGTTTACACACAGCACGGTGTGTGAGTCTCAGTCACAGTCAGTGCAAGGTTTACACACAGCACGGTGTGAGTCTCAGTCACAGTCAGTGCAAGGTTTACACACAGCATGGTGTGAGTCTCAGTCAAAGTCAGTGCAAGGTTTACACACAGCACGGTGTGTGAGTCTCAGTCACAGTCAGTGCAAGGTTTACACACAGCATGGTGTGTGAGTCTCAGTCACAGTCACTGCAAGGTTTACACACAGCACGGTGTGAGTCTCAGTCACAGTCAGTGCAAGGTTTACACACAGCATGGTGTGAGTCTCAGTCACAGTCAGTGCAAGGTTTACACACAGCATGGTGTGAGTCTCAGTCACAGTGCAAGGTTTACACACAGCACGGTGTGTGTCTCAGTCACAGTCAGTGCAAGGTTTACACACAGCACGGTGTGAGTCTCAGTCACAGTCGGTGCAAGGTTTACACACAGCACGGTGTGTGAGTCTCAGTCACAGTCAGTGCAAGGTTTACACACAGCACGGTGTGAGTCTCAGTCACAGTCAGTGCAAGGTTTACACACAGCATGGTGTGAGTCTCAGTCAAAGTCAGTGCAAGGTTTACACACAGCACGGTGTGTGAGTCTCAGTCACAGTCAGTGCAAGGTTTACACACAGCATGGTGTGTGAGTCTCAGTCACAGTCAGTGCAAGGTTTACACACAGCACGGTGTGTGTCTCAGTCACAGTCAGTGCAAGGTTTACACACAGCACGGTGAGAGTCTCAGTCACAGTCAGTGCAAGGTTTACACACAGCACGGTGTGAGTCTCAGTCACAGTCAGTGCAAGGTTTACACACAGCACGGTGTGTGTCTTAGTCACAGTCAGTGCAAGGTTTACACACAGCACGGTGTGAGTCTCAGTCACAGTCAGTGCAAGGTTTACACACAGCACGGTGTGAGTCTCAGTCACAGTCGGTGCAAGGTTTACACACAGCACGGTGTGTGAGTCTCAGTCACAGTCAGTGCAAGGTTTACACACAGCACGGTGTGAGTCTCAGTCACAGTCAGTGCAAGGTTTACACACAGCATGGTGTGAGTCTCAGTCAAAGTCAGTGCAAGGTTTACACACAGCACGGTGTGTGAGTCTCAGTCACAGTCAGTGCAAGGTTTACACACAGCATGGTGTGTGAGTCTCAGTCACAGTCAGTGCAAGGTTTACACACAGCACGGTGTGAGTCTCAGTCACAGTCAGTGCAAGGTTTACACACAGCACGGTGTGAGTCTCAGTCACAGTCAGTGCAAGGTTTACACACAGCACGGTGTGAGTCTCAGTCACAGTCGGTGCAAGGTTTACACACAGCACGGTGTGTGAGTCTCAGTCACAGTCAGTGCAAGGTTTATACAGAGCACGATGTGAGTCTCAGTCACAGTCAGTGCAAGGTTTACACACAGCACGGTGTGAGTCTCAGTCACAGTCAGTGCAAGGTTTACACACAGCACGGTGTGAGTCTCAGTCACAGTCAGTGCAAGGTTTACACACAGCACGGTGTGAGTCTCAGTCACAGTCAGTGCAACATTTACACACAGCACGGTGTGAGTCTCAGTCACAGTCAGTGCAAGGTTCACACACCGCACGGTGTGAGTCTCAGTCACAGTCAGTGCAAGGTTTACACACAGCATGGTGTGAGTCTCAGTCACAGTGCAAGGTTTACACACAGCACGGTGTGTGTCTCAGTCACAGTCAGTGCAAGGTTTACACACAGCACGGTGTGAGTCACAGTCACAGTCAGTGCAAGGTTTACACACAGCACGGTGTGAGTCTCAGTCACAGTCAGTGCAAGGTTTACACACAGCACAGTGTGTGAGTCTCAGTCACAGTCAGTGCAAGGTTTACACAGAGCACGGTGTGAGTCTCAGTCACAGTCAGTGCAAGGTTTACACACAGCACGGTGTGTGTCTCAGTCACAGTCAGTGCAAGGTTTACACACAGCACGGTGAGAGTCTCAGTCACAGTCAGTGCAAGGTTTACACACAGCACGGTGTGAGTCTCAGTCACAGTCAGTGCAAGGTTTACACACAGCACGGTGTGTGTCTTAGTCACAGTCAGTGCAAGGTTTACACACAGCACGGTGTGAGTCTCAGTCACAGTCAGTGCAAGGTTTACACACAGCACGGTGTGAGTCTCAGTCACAGTCGGTGCAAGGTTTACACACAGCACGGTGTGTGAGTCTCAGTCACAGTCAGTGCAAGGTTTACACACAGCACGGTGTGAGTCTCAGTCACAGTCAGTGCAAGGTTTACACACAGCATGGTGTGAGTCTCAGTCAAAGTCAGTGCAAGGTTTACACACAGCACGGTGTGTGAGTCTCAGTCACAGTCAGTGCAAGGTTTACACACAGCATGGTGTGTGAGTCTCAGTCACAGTCAGTGCAAGGTTTACACACAGCACGGTGTGAGTCTCAGTCACAGTCAGTGCAAGGTTTACACACAGCATGGTGTGAGTCTCAGTCACAGTCAGTGCAAGGTTTACACACAGCATGGTGTGAGTCTCAGTCACAGTGCAAGGTTTACACACAGCACGGTGTGTGTCTCAGTCACAGTCAGTGCAAGGTTTACACACAGCACGGTGTGAGTCTCAGTCACAGTCGGTGCAAGGTTTACACACAGCACGGTGTGTGAGTCTCAGTCACAGTCAGTGCAAGGTTTACACACAGCACGGTGTGAGTCTCAGTCACAGTCAGTGCAAGGTTTACACACAGCATGGTGTGAGTCTCAGTCAAAGTCAGTGCAAGGTTTACACACAGCACGGTGTGTGAGTCTCAGTCACAGTCAGTGCAAGGTTTACACACAGCATGGTGTGTGAGTCTCAGTCACAGTCAGTGCAAGGTTTACACACAGCACGGTGTGTGTCTCAGTCACAGTCAGTGCAAGGTTTACACACAGCACGGTGAGAGTCTCAGTCACAGTCAGTGCAAGGTTTACACACAGCACGGTGTGAGTCTCAGTCACAGTCAGTGCAAGGTTTACACACAGCACGGTGTGTGTCTTAGTCACAGTCAGTGCAAGGTTTACACACAGCACGGTGTGAGTCTCAGTCACAGTCAGTGCAAGGTTTACACACAGCACGGTGTGAGTCTCAGTCACAGTCGGTGCAAGGTTTACACACAGCACGGTGTGTGAGTCTCAGTCACAGTCAGTGCAAGGTTTACACACAGCACGGTGTGAGTCTCAGTCACAGTCAGTGCAAGGTTTACACACAGCATGGTGTGAGTCTCAGTCAAAGTCAGTGCAAGGTTTACACACAGCACGGTGTGTGAGTCTCAGTCACAGTCAGTGCAAGGTTTACACACAGCATGGTGTGTGAGTCTCAGTCACAGTCAGTGCAAGGTTTACACACAGCACGGTGAGAGTCTCAGTCACAGTCAGTGCAAGGTTTACACACAGCACGGTGTGAGTCTCAGTCACAGTCAGTGCAAGGTTTACACACAGCACGGTGTGTGTCTTAGTCACAGTCAGTGCAAGTTTTACACACAGCACGGTGTGAGTCTCAGTCACAGTCAGTGCAAGGTTTACACACAGCACGGTGTGAGTCTCAGTCACAGTCGGTGCAAGGTTTACACACAGCACGGTGTGTGAGTCTCAGTCACAGTCAGTGCAAGGTTTACACACAGCACGGTGTGAGTCTCAGTCACAGTCAGTGCAAGGTTTACACACAGCATGGTGTGAGTCTCAGTCAAAGTCAGTGCAAGGTTTACACACAGCACGGTGTGTGAGTCTCAGTCACAGTCAGTGCAAGGTTTACACACAGCATGGTGTGTGAGTCTCAGTCACAGTCACTGCAAGGTTTACACACAGCACGGTGTGAGTCTCAGTCACAGTCAGTGCAAGGTTTACACACAGCATGGTGTGAGTCTCAGTCACAGTCAGTGCAAGGTTTACACACAGCATGGTGTGAGTCTCAGTCACAGTGCAAGGTTTACACACAGCACGGTGTGTGTCTCAGTCACAGTCAGTGCAAGGTTTACACACAGCACGGTGTGAGTCTCAGTCACAGTCGGTGCAAGGTTTACACACAGCACGGTGTGTGAGTCTCAGTCACAGTCAGTGCAAGGTTTACACACAGCACGGTGTGAGTCTCAGTCACAGTCAGTGCAAGGTTTACACACAGCATGGTGTGAGTCTCAGTCAAAGTCAGTGCAAGGTTTACACACAGCACGGTGTGTGAGTCTCAGTCACAGTCAGTGCAAGGTTTACACACAGCACGGTGTGAGTCTCAGTCACAGTCAGTGCAAGGTTTACACACAGCATGGTGTGAGTCTCAGTCAAAGTCAGTGCAAGGTTTACACACAGCACGGTGTGTGAGTCTCAGTCACAGTCAGTGCAAGGTTTACACACAGCACGGTGTGTGTCTCAGTCACAGTCAGTGCAAGGTTTACACACAGCACGGTGTGAGTCACAGTCACAGTCAGTGCAAGGTTTACACACAGCACGGTGTGAGTCTCAGTCACAGTCAGTGCAAGGTTTACACACAGCACAGTGTGTGAGTCTCAGTCACAGTCAGTGCAAGGTTTACACAGAGCACGGTGTGAGTCTCAGTCACAGTCAGTGCAAGGTTTGCACACAGCACGGTGTGTGTCTCAGTCACAGTCAGTGCAAGGTTTACACACAGCACGGTGAGAGTCTCAGTCACAGTCAGTGCAAGGTTTACACACAGCACGGTGTGAGTCTCAGTCACAGTCAGTGCAAGGTTTACACACAGCACGGTGTGTGTCTTAGTCACAGTCAGTGCAAGGTTTACACACAGCACGGTGTGAGTCTCAGTCACAGTCAGTGCAAGGTTTACACACAGCACGGTGTGAGTCTCAGTCACAGTCGGTGCAAGGTTTACACACAGCACGGTGTGTGAGTCTCAGTCACAGTCAGTGCAAGGTTTACACACAGCACGGTGTGAGTCTCAGTCACAGTCAGTGCAAGGTTTACACACAGCATGGTGTGAGTCTCAGTCAAAGTCAGTGCAAGGTTTACACACAGCACGGTGTGTGAGTCTCAGTCACAGTCAGTGCAAGGTTTACACACAGCATGGTGTGTGAGTCTCAGTCACAGTCACTGCAAGGTTTACACACAGCACGGTGTGAGTCTCAGTCACAGTCAGTGCAAGGTTTACACACAGCATGGTGTGAGTCTCAGTCACAGTCAGTGCAAGGTTTACACACAGCATGGTGTGAGTCTCAGTCACAGTGCAAGGTTTACACACAGCACGGTGTGTGTCTCAGTCACAGTCAGTGCAAGGTTTACACACAGCACGGTGTGAGTCTCAGTCACAGTCGGTGCAAGGTTTACACACAGCACGGTGTGTGAGTCTCAGTCACAGTCAGTGCAAGGTTTACACACAGCACGGTGTGAGTCTCAGTCACAGTCAGTGCAAGGTTTACACACAGCATGGTGTGAGTCTCAGTCAAAGTCAGTGCAAGGTTTACACACAGCACGGTGTGTGAGTCTCAGTCACAGTCAGTGCAAGGTTTACACACAGCATGGTGTGTGAGTCTCAGTCACAGTCAGTGCAAGGTTTACACACAGCACGGTGTGTGTCTCAGTCACAGTCAGTGCAAGGTTTACACACAGCACGGTGAGAGTCTCAGTCACAGTCAGTGCAAGGTTTACACACAGCACGGTGTGAGTCTCAGTCACAGTCAGTGCAAGGTTTACACACAGCACGGTGTGTGTCTTAGTCACAGTCAGTGCAAGGTTTACACACAGCACGGTGTGAGTCTCAGTCACAGTCAGTGCAAGGTTTACACACAGCACGGTGTGAGTCTCAGTCACAGTCGGTGCAAGGTTTACACACAGCACGGTGTGTGAGTCTCAGTCACAGTCAGTGCAAGGTTTACACACAGCACGGTGTGAGTCTCAGTCACAGTCAGTGCAAGGTTTACACACAGCATGGTGTGAGTCTCAGTCAAAGTCAGTGCAAGGTTTACACACAGCACGGTGTGTGAGTCTCAGTCACAGTCAGTGCAAGGTTTACACACAGCATGGTGTGTGAGTCTCAGTCACAGTCAGTGCAAGGTTTACACACAGCACGGTGTGAGTCTCAGTCACAGTCAGTGCAAGGTTTACACACAGCACGGTGTGAGTCTCAGTCACAGTCAGTGCAAGGTTTACACACAGCACGGTGTGAGTCTCAGTCACAGTCGGTGCAAGGTTTACACACAGCACGGTGTGTGAGTCTCAGTCACAGTCAGTGCAAGGTTTATACAGAGCACGATGTGAGTCTCAGTCACAGTCAGTGCAAGGTTTACACACAGCACGGTGTGAGTCTCAGTCACAGTCAGTGCAAGGTTTACACACAGCACGGTGTGAGTCTCAGTCACAGTCAGTGCAAGGTTTACACACAGCACGGTGTGAGTCTCAGTCACAGTCAGTGCAACATTTACACACAGCACGGTGTGAGTCTCAGTCACAGTCAGTGCAAGGTTCACACACCGCACGGTGTGAGTCTCAGTCACAGTCAGTGCAAGGTTTACACACAGCATGGTGTGAGTCTCAGTCACAGTGCAAGGTTTACACACAGCACGGTGTGTGTCTCAGTCACAGTCAGTGCAAGGTTTACACACAGCACGGTGTGAGTCACAGTCACAGTCAGTGCAAGGTTTACACACAGCACGGTGTGAGTCTCAGTCACAGTCAGTGCAAGGTTTACACACAGCACAGTGTGTGAGTCTCAGTCACAGTCAGTGCAAGGTTTACACAGAGCACGGTGTGAGTCTCAGTCACAGTCAGTGCAAGGTTTACACACAGCACGGTGTGTGTCTCAGTCACAGTCAGTGCAAGGTTTACACACAGCACGGTGAGAGTCTCAGTCACAGTCAGTGCAAGGTTTACACACAGCACGGTGTGAGTCTCAGTCACAGTCAGTGCAAGGTTTACACACAGCACGGTGTGTGTCTTAGTCACAGTCAGTGCAAGGTTTACACACAGCACGGTGTGAGTCTCAGTCACAGTCAGTGCAAGGTTTACACACAGCACGGTGTGAGTCTCAGTCACAGTCGGTGCAAGGTTTACACACAGCACGGTGTGTGAGTCTCAGTCACAGTCAGTGCAAGGTTTACACACAGCACGGTGTGAGTCTCAGTCACAGTCAGTGCAAGGTTTACACACAGCATGGTGTGAGTCTCAGTCAAAGTCAGTGCAAGGTTTACACACAGCACGGTGTGTGAGTCTCAGTCACAGTCAGTGCAAGGTTTACACACAGCATGGTGTGTGAGTCTCAGTCACAGTCAGTGCAAGGTTTACACACAGCACGGTGTGAGTCTCAGTCACAGTCAGTGCAAGGTTTACACACAGCATGGTGTGAGTCTCAGTCACAGTCAGTGCAAGGTTTACACACAGCATGGTGTGAGTCTCAGTCACAGTGCAAGGTTTACACACAGCACGGTGTGTGTCTCAGTCACAGTCAGTGCAAGGTTTACACACAGCACGGTGTGAGTCTCAGTCACAGTCGGTGCAAGGTTTACACACAGCACGGTGTGTGAGTCTCAGTCACAGTCAGTGCAAGGTTTACACACAGCACGGTGTGAGTCTCAGTCACAGTCAGTGCAAGGTTTACACACAGCATGGTGTGAGTCTCAGTCAAAGTCAGTGCAAGGTTTACACACAGCACGGTGTGTGAGTCTCAGTCACAGTCAGTGCAAGGTTTACACACAGCATGGTGTGTGAGTCTCAGTCACAGTCAGTGCAAGGTTTACACACAGCACGGTGTGTGTCTCAGTCACAGTCAGTGCAAGGTTTACACACAGCACGGTGAGAGTCTCAGTCACAGTCAGTGCAAGGTTTACACACAGCACGGTGTGAGTCTCAGTCACAGTCAGTGCAAGGTTTACACACAGCACGGTGTGTGTCTTAGTCACAGTCAGTGCAAGGTTTACACACAGCACGGTGTGAGTCTCAGTCACAGTCAGTGCAAGGTTTACACACAGCACGGTGTGAGTCTCAGTCACAGTCGGTGCAAGGTTTACACACAGCACGGTGTGTGAGTCTCAGTCACAGTCAGTGCAAGGTTTACACACAGCACGGTGTGAGTCTCAGTCACAGTCAGTGCAAGGTTTACACACAGCATGGTGTGAGTCTCAGTCAAAGTCAGTGCAAGGTTTACACACAGCACGGTGTGTGAGTCTCAGTCACAGTCAGTGCAAGGTTTACACACAGCATGGTGTGTGAGTCTCAGTCACAGTCAGTGCAAGGTTTACACACAGCACGGTGAGAGTCTCAGTCACAGTCAGTGCAAGGTTTACACACAGCACGGTGTGAGTCTCAGTCACAGTCAGTGCAAGGTTTACACACAGCACGGTGTGTGTCTTAGTCACAGTCAGTGCAAGTTTTACACACAGCACGGTGTGAGTCTCAGTCACAGTCAGTGCAAGGTTTACACACAGCACGGTGTGAGTCTCAGTCACAGTCGGTGCAAGGTTTACACACAGCACGGTGTGTGAGTCTCAGTCACAGTCAGTGCAAGGTTTACACACAGCACGGTGTGAGTCTCAGTCACAGTCAGTGCAAGGTTTACACACAGCATGGTGTGAGTCTCAGTCAAAGTCAGTGCAAGGTTTACACACAGCACGGTGTGTGAGTCTCAGTCACAGTCAGTGCAAGGTTTACACACAGCATGGTGTGTGAGTCTCAGTCACAGTCAGTGCAAGGTTTACACACAGCACGGTGTGAGTCTCAGTCACAGTCAGTGCAAGGTTTACACACAGCATGGTGTGAGTCTCAGTCACAGTCAGTGCAAGGTTTACACACAGCATGGTGTGAGTCTCAGTCACAGTGCAAGGTTTACACACAGCACGGTGTGTGTCTCAGTCACAGTCAGTGCAAGGTTTACACACAGCACGGTGTGAGTCTCAGTCACAGTCGGTGCAAGGTTTACACACAGCACGGTGTGTGAGTCTCAGTCACAGTCAGTGCAAGGTTTACACACAGCACGGTGTGAGTCTCAGTCACAGTCAGTGCAAGGTTTACACACAGCATGGTGTGAGTCTCAGTCAAAGTCAGTGCAAGGTTTACACACAGCACGGTGTGTGAGTCTCAGTCACAGTCAGTGCAAGGTTTACACACAGCATGGTGTGTGAGTCTCAGTCACAGTCAGTGCAAGGTTTACACACAGCACGGTGTGTGTCTCAGTCACAGTCAGTGCAAGGTTTACACACAGCACGGTGAGAGTCTCAGTCACAGTCAGTGCAAGGTTTACACACAGCACGGTGTGAGTCTCAGTCACAGTCAGTGCAAGGTTTACACACAGCACGGTGTGTGTCTTAGTCACAGTCAGTGCAAGGTTTACACACAGCACGGTGTGAGTCTCAGTCACAGTCAGTGCAAGGTTTACACACAGCACGGTGTGAGTCTCAGTCACAGTCGGTGCAAGGTTTACACACAGCACGGTGTGTGAGTCTCAGTCACAGTCAGTGCAAGGTTTACACACAGCACGGTGTGAGTCTCAGTCACAGTCAGTGCAAGGTTTACACACAGCATGGTGTGAGTCTCAGTCAAAGTCAGTGCAAGGTTTACACACAGCACGGTGTGTGAGTCTCAGTCACAGTCAGTGCAAGGTTTACACACAGCATGGTGTGTGAGTCTCAGTCACAGTCAGTGCAAGGTTTACACACAGCACGGTGTGAGTCTCAGTCACAGTCAGTGCAAGGTTTACACACAGCACGGTGTGAGTCTCAGTCACAGTCAGTGCAAGGTTTACACACAGCACGGTGTGAGTCTCAGTCACAGTCGGTGCAAGGTTTACACACAGCACGGTGTGTGAGTCTCAGTCACAGTCAGTGCAAGGTTTACACAGAGCACGGTGTGAGTCTCAGTCACAGTCAGTGCAAGGTTTACACACAGCACGGTGTGAGTCTCAGTCACAGTCAGTGCAAGGTTTACACACAGCACGGTGAGAGTCTCAGTCACAGTCAGTGCAAGGTTTACACACAGCACGGTGTGAGTCTCAGTCACAGTCAGTGCTAGGTTTACACACAGCACGGTGTGTGTCTTAGTCACAGTCAGTGCAAGGTTTACACACAGCACGGTGTGAGTCTCAGTCACAGTCAGTGCAAGGTTTACACACAGCACGGTGTGAGTCTCAGTCACAGTCGGTGCAAGGTTTACACACAGCACGGTGTGTGAGTCTCAGTCACAGTCAGTGCAAGGTTTACACACAGCACGGTGTGAGTCTCAGTCACAGTCAGTGCAAGGTTTACACACAGCATGGTGTGAGTCTCAGTCAAAGTCAGTGCAAGGTTTACACACAGCACGGTGTGTGAGTCTCAGTCACAGTCAGTGCAAGGTTTACACACAGCATGGTGTGTGAGTCTCAGTCACAGTCAGTGCAAGGTTTACACACAGCACGGTGTGAGTCTCAGTCACAGTCAGTGCAAGGTTTACACACAGCATGGTGTGAGTCTCAGTCACAGTCAGTGCAAGGTTTACACACAGCATGGTGTGAGTCTCAGTCACAGTGCAAGGTTTACACACAGCACGGTGTGTGTCTCAGTCACAGTCAGTGCAAGGTTTACACACAGCACGGTGTGAGTCTCAGTCACAGTCGGTGCAAGGTTTACACACAGCACGGTGTGTGAGTCTCAGTCACAGTCAGTGCAAGGTTTACACACAGCACGGTGTGAGTCTCAGTCACAGTCAGTGCAAGGTTTACACACAGCATGGTGTGAGTCTCAGTCAAAGTCAGTGCAAGGTTTACACACAGCACGGTGTGTGAGTCTCAGTCACAGTCAGTGCAAGGTTTACACACAGCATGGTGTGTGAGTCTCAGTCACAGTCAGTGCAAGGTTTACACACAGCACGGTGTGTGTCTCAGTCACAGTCAGTGCAAGGTTTACACACAGCACGGTGAGAGTCTCAGTCACAGTCAGTGCAAGGTTTACACACAGCACGGTGTGAGTCTCAGTCACAGTCAGTGCAAGGTTTACACACAGCACGGTGTGTGTCTTAGTCACAGTCAGTGCAAGGTTTACACACAGCACGGTGTGAGTCTCAGTCACAGTCAGTGCAAGGTTTACACACAGCACGGTGTGAGTCTCAGTCACAGTCGGTGCAAGGTTTACACACAGCACGGTGTGTGAGTCTCAGTCACAGTCAGTGCAAGGTTTACACACAGCACGGTGTGAGTCTCAGTCACAGTCAGTGCAAGGTTTACACACAGCATGGTGTGAGTCTCAGTCAAAGTCAGTGCAAGGTTTACACACAGCACGGTGTGTGAGTCTCAGTCACAGTCAGTGCAAGGTTTACACACAGCATGGTGTGTGAGTCTCAGTCACAGTCAGTGCAAGGTTTACACACAGCACGGTGTGAGTCTCAGTCACAGTCAGTGCAAGGTTTACACACAGCACGGTGTGAGTCTCAGTCACAGTCAGTGCAAGGTTTACACACAGCACGGTGTGAGTCTCAGTCACAGTCGGTGCAAGGTTTACACACAGCACGGTGTGTGAGTCTCAGTCACAGTCAGTGCAAGGTTTACACACAGCACGGTGTGAGTCTCAGTCACAGTCAGTGCAAGGTTTACACACAGCATGGTGTGAGTCTCAGTCAAAGTCAGTGCAAGGTTTACACACAGCACGGTGTGTGAGTTTCAGTCACAGTCAGTGCAAGGTTTACACACAGCATGGTGTGTGAGTCTCAGTCACAGTCAGTGCAAGGTTTACACACAGCACGGTGTGAGTCTCAGTCACAGTCAGTGCAAGGTTTACACACAGCATGGTGTGTGAGTCTCAGTCACAGTCAGTGCAAGGTTTACACACAGCACGGTGTGTGTCTCAGTCACAGTCAGTGCAAGGTTTACACACAGCATGGTGTGAGTCTCAGTCACAGTCAGTGCAAGGTTTACACACAGCATGGTGTGAGTCTCAGTCACAGTCAGTGCAAGGTTTACACACAGCATGGTGTGAGTCTCAGTCACAGTCAGTGCAAGGTTTACACACAGCACGGTGTGAGTCTCAGTCACAGTCAGTGCAAGGTTTACACACAGCACGCTGTGAGTCTCAGTCAGTCAGTGCAAGGTTTACACACAGCACGGTGTGAGTCTCAGTCACAGTCAGTGCAAGGTTTACACACAGCACGGTGTGAGTCTCAGTCACAGTCAGTGCAAGGTTTACACACAGCATGGTGTGTGAGTCTCAGTCACAGTCAGTGCAAGGTTTACACACAGCACGGTGTGAGTCTCAGTCACAGTCAGTGCAAGGTTTACACACAGCACGGTGTGAGTCTCAGTCACAGTCAGTGCACGGTTTACACACAGCACGGTGTGAGTCTCAGTCACAGTCAGTGCAAAGTTTACACACAGCACGGTGTGAGTCTCAGTCACAGTCAGTGCATGGTTTACACACAGCATGGTGTGAGTCTCAGTCACAGTCAGTGCAAGATTTACACACAGCACGGTGTGAGTCTCAGTCACAGTCAGTGCAAGGTTTACACACAGCACGGTGTGAGTCTCAGTCACAGTCAATGCAAGGTTTACACACAGCACGGTGTGAGTCTCAGTCACAGTCAGTGCAAGGTTTACACACAGCACGGTGTGAGTCTCAGTCACAGTCAGTGCAAGGTTTACACACAGCATGGTGTGTGAGTTTCAGTCACAGTGAGTGCAAGGTTTACACACAGCACGGTGTGTGAGTCTCAGTCACAGTCAGTGCAAGGTTTACACACAGCACGGTGTGTGAGTCTCAGTAACACTCAGTGCAAGGTTTACACACAGCACGGTGTGAGTCTCAGTCACATTCAGTGCAAGGTTTACACATAGCATGGTGTGAGTCGCAGTCACAGTCAGTGCAAGGTTTACACACAGCACGGTGTGAGTCTCAGTCACAGTCAGTGCAAGGTTTACACACAGCACGGTGTGAGTCTCAGTCACAGTCAGTGCAAGGTTTACACACAGCACGGTGTGTGAGTCTCAGTCACAGTCAGTGCAAGGTTTACACACAGCACGGTGTGTGAGTCTCAGTCACAGTCAGTGCAAGGTTTACACACAGCACGGTGTGAGTCTCAGTCACAGTCAGTGCAAGGTTTACACACAGCACGGTGTGAGTCTCAGTCACAGTCAGTGCAAGGTTTACACACAGCACGGTGTGAGTCTCAGTCACAGTCAGTGCAAGGTTTACACACAGCATGGTGTGAGTCTCAGTCACAGTGCAAGGTTTACACACAGCACGGTGTGTGTCTCAGTCACAGTCAGTGCAAGGTTTACACACAGCACGGTGTGAGTCACAGTCGCAGTCACTGCAAGGTTTACACACAGCACGGTGTGAGTCTCAGTCACAGTCAGTGCAAGGTTTACACACAGCACAGTGTGTGAGTCTCAGTCACAGTCAGTGCAAGGTTTATACAGAGCACGATGTGAGTCTCAGTCACAGTCAGTGCAAGGTTTACACACAGCACGGTGTGAGTCTCAGTCACAGTCAGTGCAAGGTTTACACACAGCACGGTGTGAGTCTCAGTCACAGTCAGTGCAAGGTTTACACACAGCACGGTGTGAGTCTCAGTCACAGTCAGTGCAACATTTACACACAGCACGGTGTGAGTCTCAGTCACAGTCAGTGCAAGGTTCACACACCGCACGGTGTGAGTCTCAGTCACAGTCAGTGCAAGGTTTACACACAGCATGGTGTGAGTCTCAGTCACAGTGCAAGGTTTACACACAGCACGGTGTGTGTCTCAGTCACAGTCAGTGCAAGGTTTACACACAGCACGGTGTGAGTCACAGTCACAGTCAGTGCAAGGTTTACACACAGCACGGTGTGAGTCTCAGTCACAGTCAGTGCAAGGTTTACACACAGCACAGTGTGTGAGTCTCAGTCACAGTCAGTGCAAGGTTTACACAGAGCACGGTGTGAGTCTCAGTCACAGTCAGTGCAAGGTTTACACACAGCACGGTGTGTGTCTCAGTCACAGTCAGTGCAAGGTTTACACACAGCACGGTGAGAGTCTCAGTCACAGTCAGTGCAAGGTTTACACACAGCACGGTGTGAGTCTCAGTCACAGTCAGTGCAAGGTTTACACACAGCACGGTGTGTGTCTTAGTCACAGTCAGTGCAAGGTTTACACACAGCACGGTGTGAGTCTCAGTCACAGTCAGTGCAAGGTTTACACACAGCACGGTGTGAGTCTCAGTCACAGTCGGTGCAAGGTTTACACACAGCACGGTGAGAGTCTCAGTCACATCAGTGCAAGGTTTACACACAGCACGGTGTGTGTCTCAGTCACAGTCAGTGCAAGGTTTACACACAGCACGGTGTGAGTCACAGTCACAGTCAGTGCAAGGTTTACACACAGCACGGTGTGAGTCTCAGTCACAGTCAGTGCAAGGTTTACACACAGCACAGTGTGTGAGTCTCAGTCACAGTCAGTGCAAGGTTTACACAGAGCACGGTGTGAGTCTCAGTCACAGTCAGTGCAAGGTTTACACACAGCACGGTGTGTGTCTCAGTCACAGTCAGTGCAAGGTTTACACACAGCACGGTGAGAGTCTCAGTCACAGTCAGTGCAAGGTTTACACACAGCACGGTGTGAGTCTCAGTCACAGTCAGTGCAAGGTTTACACACAGCACGGTGTGTGTCTTAGTCACAGTCAGTGCAAGGTTTACACACAGCACGGTGTGAGTCTCAGTCACAGTCAGTGCAAGGTTTACACACAGCACGGTGTGAGTCTCAGTCACAGTCGGTGCAAGGTTTACACACAGCACGGTGTGTGAGTCTCAGTCACAGTCAGTGCAAGGTTTACACACAGCACGGTGTGAGTCTCAGTCACAGTCAGTGCAAGGTTTACACACAGCATGGTGTGAGTCTCAGTCAAAGTCAGTGCAAGGTTTACACACAGCACGGTGTGTGAGTCTCAGTCACAGTCAGTGCAAGGTTTACACACAGCATGGTGTGTGAGTCTCAGTCACAGTCAGTGCAAGGTTTACACACAGCACGGTGTGAGTCTCAGTCACAGTCAGTGCAAGGTTTACACACAGCATGGTGTGAGTCTCAGTCACAGTCAGTGCAAGGTTTACACACAGCATGGTGTGAGTCTCAGTCACAGTGCAAGGTTTACACACAGCACGGTGTGTGTCTCAGTCACAGTCAGTGCAAGGTTTACACACAGCACGGTGTGAGTCTCAGTCACAGTCGGTGCACGGTTTACACACAGCACGGTGTGTGAGTCTCAGTCACAGTCAGTGCAAGGTTTACACACAGCACGGTGTGAGTCTCAGTCACAGTCAGTGCAAGGTTTACACACAGCATGGTGTGAGTCTCAGTCAAAGTCAGTGCAAGGTTTACACACAGCACGGTGTGTGAGTCTCAGTCACAGTCAGTGCAAGGTTTACACACAGCACGGTGTGAGTCTCAGTCACAGTCAGTGCAAGGTTTACACACAGCATGGTGTATGAGTCTCAGTCACAGTCAGTGCAAGGTTTACACACAGCACGGTGTGTGTCTCAGTCACAGTCAGTGCAAGGTTTACACACAGCACGGTGAGAGTCTCAGTCACAGTCAGTGCAAGGTTTACACACAGCACGGTGTGAGTCACAGTCACAGTCAGTGCAAGGTTTACACACAGCAAGGTGTGAGTCTCAGTCACAGTCAGTGCAAGGTTTACACACAGCATGGTGTGAGTCTCAGTCAAAGTCAGTGCAAGGTTTACACACAGCACGGTGTGTGAGTCTCAGTCACAGTCAGTGCAAGGTTTACACACAGCATGGTGTGTGAGTCTCAGTCACAGTCAGTGCAAGGTTTACACACAGCACGGTGTGAGTCTCAGTCACAGTCAGTGCAAGGTTTACACACAGCACGGTGTGAGTCTCAGTCACAGTCAGTGCAAGGTTTACACACAGCATGGTGTGAGTCTCAGTCACAGTCAGTGCAAGGTTTACACACAGCATGGTGTGAGTCTCAGTCACAGTGCAAGGTTTACACACAGCACGGTGTGTGTCTCAGTCACAGTCAGTGCAAGGTTTACACACAGCACGGTGTGTGAGTCTCAGTCACAGTCAGTGCAAGGTTTACACACAGCACGGTGTGAGTCTCAGTCACAGTGCAAGGTTTACACACAGCACGGTGTGTGTCTCAGTCACAGTCAGTGCAAGGTTTACACACAGCACGGTGTGTGAGTCTCAGTCACAGTCAGTGCAAGGTTTACACACAGCATGGTGTGAGTCTCAGTCAAAGTCAGTGCAAGGTTTACACACAGCACGGTGTGTGAGTCTCAGTCACAGTCAGTGCAAGGTTTACACACAGCATGGTGTGTGAGTCTCAGTCACAGTCAGTGCAAGGTTTACACACAGCACGGTGTGTGTCTCAGTCACAGTCAGTGCAAGGTTTACACACAGCACGGTGAGAGTCTCAGTCACAGTCAGTGCAAGGTTTACACACAGCACGGTGTGAGTCACAGTCACAGTCAGTGCAAGGTTTACACACAGCACGGTGTGTGTCTTAGTCACAGTCAGTGCAAGGTTTACACACAGCACGGTGTGAGTCTCAGTCACAGTCAGTGCAAGGTTTACACACAGCACGGTGTGAGTCTCAGTCACAGTCGGTGCAAGGTTTACACACAGCACGGTGTGTGAGTCTCAGTCACAGTCAGTGCAAGGTTTACACACAGCACGGTGTGAGTCTCAGTCACAGTCAGTGCAAGGTTTACACACAGCATGGTGTGAGTCTCAGTCAAAGTCAGTGCAAGGTTTACACACAGCACGGTGTGTGAGTCTCAGTCACAGTCAGTGCAAGGTTTACACACAGCATGGTGTGTGAGTCTCAGTCACAGTCAGTGCAAGGTTTACACACAGCACGGTGTGAGTCTCAGTCACAGTCAGTGCAAGGTTTACACACAGCATGGTGTGAGTCTCAGTCACAGTCAGTGCAAGGTTTACACACAGCATGGTGTGAGTCTCAGTCACAGTCAGTGCAAGGTTTACACACAGCACGGTGTGAGTCTCAGTCACAGTCAGTGCAAGGTTTACACACAGCATGGTGTGAGTCTCAGTCACATTCAGTGCAAGGTTTACACATAGCATGGTGTGAGTCTCAGTCACAGTCAGTGCAAGGTTTACACACAGCACGGTGTGAGTCTCAGTCACAGTCAGTGCAAGGTTTACACACAGCACGGTGTGAGTCTCAGTCACAGTCAGTGCAAGGTTTACACACAGCACGTTGTGTGAGTCTCAGTCACAGTCAGTGCAAGGTTTACACACAGCACGGTGTGTGAGTCTCAGTCACAGTCAGTGCAAGGTTTACACACAGCACGGTGTGAGTCTCAGTCACACTCAGTGCAAGGTTTACACACAGCATGGTGTGAGTCTCAGTCACAGTCAGTGCAAGGTTTACACACAGCACGGTGTGAGTCTCAGTCACAGTCAGTGCAAGGTTTACACACAGCATGGTGTGAGTCTCAGTCACAGTGCAAGGTTTACACACAGCACGGTGTGTGTCTCAGTCACAGTCAGTGCAAGGTTTACACACAGCACGGTGTGAGTCACAGTCGCAGTCACTGCAAGGTTTACACACAGCACGGTGTGAGTCTCAGTCACAGTCAGTGCAAGGTTTACACACAGCACAGTGTGTGAGTCTCAGTCACAGTCAGTGCAAGGTTTATACAGAGCACGATGTGAGTCTCAGTCACAGTCAGTGCAAGGTTTACACACAGCACGGTGTGAGTCTCAGTCACAGTCAGTGCAAGGTTTACACACAGCACGGTGTGAGTCTCAGTCACAGTCAGTGCAAGGTTTACACACAGCACGGTGTGAGTCTCAGTCACAGTCAGTGCAAGGTTTACACACAGCACAGTGTGTGAGTCTCAGTCACAGTCAGTGCAAGGTTTATACAGAGCACGATGTGAGTCTCAGTCACAGTCAGTGCAAGGTTTAGACACAGCACGGTGTGAGTCTCAGTCACAGTCAGTGCAAGGTTTACACACAGCACGGTGTGAGTCTCAGTCACAGTCAGTGCAAGGTTTACACACAGCACTGTGTGAGTCTCAGTCACAGTCAGTGCAAGGTTCACACACCGCACGGTGTGAGTCTCAGTCACAGTCAGTGCAAGGTTTACACACAGCATGGTGTGAGTCTCAGTCACAGTGCAAGGTTTACACACAGCACGGTGTGTGTCTCAGTCACAGTCAGTGCAAGGTTTACACACAGCACGGTGTGAGTCACAGTCACAGTCAGTGCAAGGTTTACACACAGCACGGTGTGAGTCTCAGTCACAGTCAGTGCAAGGTTTACACACAGCACAGTGTGTGAGTCTCAGTCACAGTCAGTGCAAGGTTTACACAGAGCACGGTGTGAGTCTCAGTCACAGTCAGTGCAAGGTTTACACACAGCACGGTGTGTGTCTCAGTCACAGTCAGTGCAAGGTTTACACACAGCACGGTGAGAGTCTCAGTCACAGTCAGTGCAAGGTTTACACACAGCACGGTGTGAGTCTCAGTCACAGTCAGTGCAAGGTTTACACACAGCACGGTGTGTGTCTTAGTCACAGTCAGTGCAAGGTTTACACACAGCACGGTGTGAGTCTCAGTCACAGTCAGTGCAAGGTTTACACACAGCACGGTGTGAGTCTCAGTCACAGTCGGTGCAAGGTTTACACACAGCACGGTGTGTGAGTCTCAGTCACAGTCAGTGCAAGGTTTACACACAGCACGGTGTGAGTCTCAGTCACAGTCAGTGCAAGGTTTACACACAGCATGGTGTGAGTCTCAGTCAAAGTCAGTGCAAGGTTTACACACAGCACGGTGTGTGAGTCTCAGTCACAGTCAGTGCAAGGTTTACACACAGCATGGTGTGTGAGTCTCAGTCACAGTCAGTGCAAGGTTTACACACAGCACGGTGTGAGTCTCAGTCACAGTCAGTGCAAGGTTTACACACAGCATGGTGTGAGTCTCAGTCACAGTCAGTGCAAGGTTTACACACAGCATGGTGTGAGTCTCAGTCACAGTCAGTGCAAGGTTTACACACAGCACGGTGTGAGTCTCAGTCACAGTCAGTGCAAGGTTTACACACAGCACGCTGTGAGTCTCAGTCAGTCAGTGCAAGGTTTACACACAGCACGGTGTGAGTCTCAGTCACAGTCAGTGCAAGGTTTACACACAGCACGGTGTGAGTCTCAGTCACAGTCAGTGCAAGGTTTACACACAGCATGGTGTGTGAGTCTCAGTCACAGTCAGTGCAAGGTTTACACACAGCACGGTGTGAGTCTCAGTCACAGTCAGTGCAAGGTTTACACACAGCACGGTGTGAGTCTCAGTCACAGTCAGTGCAAGGTTTACACACAGCACGGTGTGAGTCTCAGTCACAGTCAGTGCAAGGTTTACACACAGCACGGTGTGAGTCTCAGTCACAGTCAGTGCATGGTTTACACACAGCATGGTGTGAGTCTCAGTCACAGTCAGTGCAAGATTTACACACAGCACGGTGTGAGTCTCAGTCACAGTCAGTGCAAGGTTTACACACAGCACGGTGTGAGTCTCAGTCACAGTCAATGCAAGGTTTACACACAGCACGGTGTGAGTCTCAGTCACAGTCAGTGGAAGGTTTACACACAGCACGGTGTGAGTCTCAGTCACAGTCAGTGCAAGGTTTACACACAGCACGGTGTGAGTCTCAGTCACAGTCAGTGCAAGGTTTACACACAGCATGGTGTGAGTCTCAGTCACAGTCAGTGCAAGGTTTACACACAGCATGGTGTGAGTCTCAGTCACAGTCAGTGCAAGGTTTACACACAGCACGGTGTGAGTCTCAGTCACAGTCAGTGCAAGGTTTACACACAGCACGCTGTGAGTCTCAGTCAGTCAGTGCAAGGTTTACACACAGCACGGTGTGAGTCTCAGTCACAGTCAGTGCAAGGTTTACACACAGCACAGTGTGAGTCTCAGTCACAGTCAGTGCAAGGTTTATACAGAGCACGATGTGAGTCTCAGTCACAGTCAGTGCAAGGTTTACACACAGCACGGTGTGAGTCTCAGTCACAGTCAGTGCAAGGTTTACACACAGCACGGTGTGAGTCTTAGTCACAGTCAGTGCAAGGTTTACACACAGCACGGTGTGAGTCTCAGTCACAGTCAGTGCAACATTTACACACAGCACGGTGTGAGTCTCAGTCACAGTCAGTGCAAGGTTCACACACCGCACGGTGTGAGTCTCAGTCACAGTCAGTGCAAGGTTTACACACAGCATGGTGTGAGTCTCAGTCACAGTCAGTGCAAGGTTTACACACAGCACGGTGTGTGAGTCTCAGTCACAGTCAGTGCAAGGTTTACACACAGCACGGTGTGTGAGTCTCAGTCACAGTCAGTGCAAGGTTTACACACAGCACGGTGTGAGTCTCAGTCACAGTCAGTGCAAGGTTTACACACAGCACGGTGTGAGTCTCAGTCACAGTCAGTGCAAGTTTTACACACAGCACGGTGTGAGTCTCAGTCACAGTCAGTGCAAGGTTTACACACAGCACAGTGTGTGAGTCTCAGTCACAGTCAGTGCAAGGTTTACACAGAGCACGGTGTGAGTCTCAGTCACAGTCAGTGCAAGGTTTACACACAGCACGGTGTGTGTCTCAGTCACAGTCAGTGCAAGGTTTACACACAGCACGGTGAGAGTCTCAGTCACAGTCAGTGCAAGGTTTACACACAGCACGGTGTGAGTCTCAGTCACAGTCAGTGCAAGGTTTACACACAGCACGGTGTGTGTCTTAGTCACAGTCAGTGCAAGGTTTACACACAGCACGGTGTGAGTCTCAGTCACAGTCAGTGCAAGGTTTACACACAGCACGGTGTGAGTCTCAGTCACAGTCGGTGCAAGGTTTACACACAGCACGGTGTGTGAGTCTCAGTCACAGTCAGTGCAAGGTTTACACACAGCACGGTGTGAGTCTCAGTCACAGTCAGTGCAAGGTTTACACACAGCATGGTGTGAGTCTCAGTCAAAGTCAGTGCAAGGTTTACACACAGCACGGTGTGTGAGTCTCAGTCACAGTCAGTGCAAGGTTTACACACAGCACGGTGTGTGAGTCTCAGTCACAGTCAGTGCAAGGTTTACACACAGCACGGTGTGAGTCTCAGTCACAGTCAGTGCAAGGTTTACACACAGCATGGTGTGAGTCTCAGTCACAGTCAGTGCAAGGTTTACACACAGCATGGTGTGAGTCTCAGTCACAGTCAGTGCAAGGTTTACACACAGCACGGTGTGAGTCTCAGTCACAGTCAGTGCAAGGTTTACACACAGCACGCTGTGAGTCTCAGTCAGTCAGTGCAAGGTTTACACACAGCACGGTGTGAGTCTCAGTCACAGTCAGTGCAAGGTTTACACACAGCACGGTGTGAGTCTCAATCACAGTCAGTGCAAGGTTTACACACAGCATGGTGTGTGAGTCTCAGTCACAGTCAGTGCAAGGTTTACACACAGCACGGTGTGTGAGTCTCAGTCACAGTCAGTGCAAGGTTTACACACAGCACGGTGTGAGTCTCAGTCACAGTCGGTGCAAGGTTTACACACAGCACGGTGTGTGAGTCTCAGTCACAGTCAGTGCAAGGTTTACACACAGCACGGTGTGAGTCACAGTCACAGTCACTGCAAGGTTTACACACAGCACGGTGTGAGTCTCAGTCACAGTCAGTGCAAGGTTTACACATAGCACGGTGTGAGTCTCAGTCACAGTCAGTGCAAGGTTTACACACAGCACGGTGTGTGTCTCAGTCACAGTCAGTGCAAGGTTTACACACAGCACGGTGAGAGTCTCAGTCACAGTCAGTGCAAGGTTTACACACAGCACGGTGTGAGTTTCAGTCACAGTCAGTGCAAGGTTTACACACAGCACGGTGTGAGTCTCAGTCACAGTCAGTGCAAGGTTTACACACAGCACGGTGTGAGTCTCAGTCACAGTCAGTGCAAGGTTTACACACAGCACGGTGTGTGTCTTAGTCACAGTCAGTGCAAGGTTTACACACAGCACGGTGTGAGTCTCAGTCACAGTCAGTGCAAGGTTTACACACAGCACGGTGTGAGTCTCAGTCACAGTCGGTGCAAGGTTTACACACAGCACGGTGTGTGAGTCTCAGTCACAGTCAGTGCAAGGTTTACACACAGCACGGTGTGAGTCTCAGTCACAGTCAGTGCAAGGTTTACACACAGCATGGTGTGAGTCTCAGTCAAAGTCAGTGCAAGGTTTACACACAGCACGGTGTGTGAGTCTCAGTCACAGTCAGTGCAAGGTTTACACACAGCATGGTGTGTGAGTCTCAGTCTCAGTCAGTGCAAGGTTTACACACAGCACGGTGTGAGTCTCAGTCACAGTCAGTGCAAGGTTTACACACAGCATGGTGTGAGTCTCAGTCACAGTCAGTGCAAGGTTTACACACAGCATGGTGTGAGTCTCAGTCACAGTCAGTGCAAGGTTTACACACAGCACGCTGTGAGTCTCAGTCAGTCAGTGCAAGGTTTACACACAGCACGGTGTGAGTCTCAGTCACAGTCAGTGCAAGGTTTACACACAGCACGGTGTGAGTCTCAGTCACAGTCAGTGCAAGGTTTACACACAGCATGGTGTGTGAGTCTCAGTCACAGTCAGTGCAAGGTTTACACACAGCACGGTGTGAGTCTCAGTCACAGTCAGTGCAAGGTTTACACACAGCACGGTGTGAGTCTCAGTCACAGTCAGTGCAAGGTTTACACACAGCACGGTGTGAGTCTCAGTCACAGTCAGTGCATGGTTTACACACAGCATGGTGTGAGTCTCAGTCACAGTCAGTGCAAGATTTACACACAGCACGGTGTGAGTCTCAGTCACAGTCAGTGCAAGGTTTACACACAGCACGGTGTGAGTCTCAGTCACAGTCAATGCAAGGTTTACACACAGCACGGTGTGAGTCTCAGTCACAGTCAGTGGAAGGTTTACACACAGCACGGTGTGAGTCTCAGTCACAGTCAGTGCAAGGTTTACACACAGCACGGTGTGAGTCTCAGTCACAGTCAGTGCAAGGTTTACACACAGCATGGTGTGAGTCTCAGTCACAGTCAGTGCAAGGTTTACACACAGCATGGTGTGAGTCTCAGTCACAGTCAGTGCAAGGTTTACACACAGCACGGTGTGAGTCTCAGTCACAGTCAGTGCAAGGTTTACACACAGCACGCTGTGAGTCTCAGTCAGTCAGTGCAAGGTTTACACACAGCACGGTGTGAGTCTCAGTCACAGTCAGTGCAAGGTTTACACACAGCACAGTGTGAGTCTCAGTCACAGTCAGTGCAAGGTTTATACAGAGCACGATGTGAGTCTCAGTCACAGTCAGTGCAAGGTTTACACACAGCACGGTGTGAGTCTCAGTCACAGTCAGTGCAAGGTTTACACACAGCACGGTGTGAGTCTTAGTCACAGTCAGTGCAAGGTTTACACACAGCACGGTGTGAGTCTCAGTCACAGTCAGTGCAACATTTACACACAGCACGGTGTGAGTCTCAGTCACAGTCAGTGCAAGGTTCACACACCGCACGGTGTGAGTCTCAGTCACAGTCAGTGCAAGGTTTACACACAGCATGGTGTGAGTCTCAGTCACAGTCAGTGCAAGGTTTACACACAGCACGGTGTGAGTCTCAGTCACAGTCAGTGCAAGGTTTACACACAGCACGGTGTGTGAGTCTCAGTCACAGTCAGTGCAAGGTTTACACACAGCACGGTGTGTGAGTCTCAGTCACAGTCAGTGCAAGGTTTACACACAGCACGGTGTGAGTCTCAGTCACAGTCAGTGCAAGGTTTACACACAGCACGGTGTGAGTCTCAGTCACAGTCAGTGCAAGTTTTACACACAGCACGGTGTGAGTCTCAGTCACAGTCAGTGCAAGGTTTACACACAGCACAGTGTGTGAGTCTCAGTCACAGTCAGT
The DNA here is from genome assembly GCF_044704955.1 of Pristiophorus japonicus. Classification (NCBI taxonomy): domain Eukaryota; kingdom Metazoa; phylum Chordata; class Chondrichthyes; family Pristiophoridae; genus Pristiophorus; species Pristiophorus japonicus. Next base: position 16,073 of record NW_027251202.1, on the reverse strand, counting down.
GCAAGGTTTACACAGAGCACGGTGTGAGTCTCAGTCACAGTCAGTGCAAGGTTTACACACAGCACGGTGTGTGTCTCAGTCACAGTCAGTGCAAGGTTTACACACAGCACGGTGAGAGTCTCAGTCACAGTCAGTGCAAGGTTTACACACAGCACGGTGTGAGTCTCAGTCACAGTCAGTGCAAGGTTTACACACAGCACGGTGTGTGTCTTAGTCACAGTCAGTGCAAGGTTTACACACAGCACGGTGTGAGTCTCAGTCACAGTCAGTGCAAGGTTTACACACAGCACGGTGTGAGTCTCAGTCACAGTCGGTGCAAGGTTTACACACAGCACGGTGTGAGTCTCAGTCACAGTCAGTGCAAGGTTTACACACAGCATGGTGTGAGTCTCAGTCAAAGTCAGTGCAAGGTTTACACACAGCACGGTGTGTGAGTCTCAGTCACAGTCAGTGCAAGGTTTACACACAGCACGGTGTGTGAGTCTCAGTCACAGTCAGTGCAAGGTTTACACACAGCACGGTGTGAGTCTCAGTCACAGTCAGTGCAAGGTTTACACACAGCATGGTGTGAGTCTCAGTCACAGTCAGTGCAAGGTTTACACACAGCATGGTGTAAGTCTCAGTCACAGTCAGTGCAAGGTTTACACACAGCACGGTGTGAGTCTCAGTCACAGTCAGTGCAAGGTTTACACACAGCACGCTGTGAGTCTCAGTCAGTCAGTGCAAGGTTTACACACAGCACGGTGTGAGTCTCAGTCACAGTCAGTGCAAGGTTTACACACAGCACGGTGTGAGTCTCAATCACAGTCAGTGCAAGGTTTACACACAGCATGGTGTGTGAGTCTCAGTCACAGTCAGTGCAAGGTTTACACACAGCATGGTGTGTGAGTCTCAGTCACAGTCAGTGCAAGGTTTACACACAGCACGGTGTGAGTCTCAGTCACAGTCGGTGCAAGGTTTACACACAGCACGGTGTGTGAGTCTCAGTCACAGTCAGTGCAAGGTTTACACACAGCACGGTGTGAGTCACAGTCACAGTCACTGCAAGGTTTACACACAGCACGGTGTGAGTCTCAGTCACAGTCAGTGCAAGGTTTACACATAGCACGGTGTGAGTCTCAGTCACAGTCAGTGCAAGGTTTACACACAGCACGGTGTGTGTCTCAGTCACAGTCAGTGCAAGGTTTACACACAGCACGGTGAGAGTCTCAGTCACAGTCAGTGCAAGGTTTACACACAGCACGGTGTGAGTCTCAGTCACAGTCAGTGCAAGGTTTACACACAGCACGGTGTGTGTCTTAGTCACAGTCAGTGCAAGGTTTACACACAGCACGGTGTGAGTCTCAGTCACAGTCAGTGCAAGGTTTACACACAGCACGGTGTGAGTCTCAGTCACAGTCAGTGCAAGGTTTACACACAGCACGGTGAGAGTCTCAGTCACAGTCAGTGCAAGGTTTACACACAGCACGGTGTGAGTCTCAGTCACAGTCAGTGCAAGGTTTACACACAGCACGGTGTGTGTCTTAGTCACAGTCAGTGCAAGGTTTACACACAGCACGGTGTGAGTCTCAGTCACAGTCAGTGCAAGGTTTACACACAGCACGGTGTGAGTCTCAGTCACAGTCGGTGCAAGGTTTACACACAGCACGGTGTGTGAGTCTCAGTCACAGTCAGTGCAAGGTTTACACACAGCACGGTGTGAGTCTCAGTCACAGTCAGTGCAAGGTTTACACACAGCATGGTGTGAGTCTCAGTCAAAGTCAGTGCAAGGTTTACACACAGCACGGTGTGTGAGTCTCAGTCACAGTCAGTGCAAGGTTTACACACAGCACGGTGTGTGAGTCTCAGTCACAGTCAGTGCAAGGTTTACACACAGCACGGTGTGAGTCTCAGTCACAGTCAGTGCAAGGTTTACACACAGCATGGTGTGAGTCTCAGTCACAGTCAGTGCAAGGTTTACACACAGCATGGTGTGAGTCTCAGTCACAGTCAGTGCAAGGTTTACACACAGCACGGTGTGAGTCTCAGTCACAGTCAGTGCAAGGTTTACACACAGCACGCTGTGAGTCTCAGTCAGTCAGTGCAAGGTTTACACACAGCACGGTGTGAGTCTCAGTCACAGTCAGTGCAAGGTTTACACACAGCACGGTGTGAGTCTCAATCACAGTCAGTGCAAGGTTTACACACAGCATGGTGTGTGAGTCTCAGTCACAGTCAGTGCAAGGTTTACACACAGCACGGTGTGTGAGTCTCAGTCACAGTCAGTGCAAGGTTTACACACAGCACGGTGTGAGTCTCAGTCACAGTCGGTGCAAGGTTTACACACAGCACGGTGTGTGAGTCTCAGTCACAGTCAGTGCAAGGTTTACACACAGCACGGTGTGAGTCACAGTCACAGTCACTGCAAGGTTTACACACAGCACGGTGTGAGTCTCAGTCACAGTCAGTGCAAGGTTTACACATAGCACGGTGTGAGTCTCAGTCACAGTCAGTGCAAGGTTTACACACAGCACGGTGTGTGTCTCAGTCACAGTCAGTGCAAGGTTTACACACAGCACGGTGAGAGTCTCAGTCACAGTCAGTGCAAGGTTTACACACAGCACGGTGTGAGTCTCAGTCACAGTCAGTGCAAGGTTTACACACAGCACGGTGTGTGTCTTAGTCACAGTCAGTGCAAGGTTTACACACAGCACGGTGTGAGTCTCAGTCACAGTCAGTGCAAGGTTTATACACAGCACGGTGTGAGTCTCAGTCACAGTCGGTGCAAGGTTTACACACAGCACGGTGTGTGAGTCTCAGTCACAGTCAGTGCAAGGTTTACACACAGCACGGTGTGAGTCTCAGTCACAGTCAGTGCAAGGTTTACACACAGCATGGTGTGAGTCTCAGTCACAGTGCAAGGTTTACACACAGCACGGTGTGTGTCTCAGTCACAGTCAGTGCAAGGTTTACACACAGCACGGTGTGAGTCACAGTCACAGTCAGTGCAAGGTTTACACACAGCACGGTGTGAGTCTCAGTCACAGTCAGTGCAAGGTTTACACACAGCACAGTGTGTGAGTCTCAGTCACAGTCAGTGCAAGGTTTACACAGAGCACGGTGTGAGTCTCAGTCACAGTCAGTGCAAGGTTTACACACAGCACGGTGTGTGTCTCAGTCACAGTCAGTGCAAGGTTTACACACAGCACGGTGAGAGTCTCAGTCACAGTCAGTGCAAGGTTTACACACAGCACGGTGTGTGAGTCTCAGTCACAGTCAGTGCAAGGTTTACACACAGCACGGTGTGAGTCTCAGTCACAGTCAGTGCAAGGTTTACACACAGCATGGTGTGAGTCTCAGTCAAAGTCAGTGCAAGGTTTACACACAGCACGGTGTGTGAGTCTCAGTCACAGTCAGTGCAAGGTTTACACACAGCACGGTGTGTGAGTCTCAGTCACAGTCAGTGCAAGGTTTACACACAGCACGGTGTGAGTCTCAGTCACAGTCAGTGCAAGGTTTACACACAGCATGGTGTGAGTCTCAGTCACAGTCAGTGCAAGGTTTACACACAGCATGGTGTGAGTCTCAGTCACAGTCAGTGCAAGGTTTACACACAGCACGGTGTGAGTCTCAGTCACAGTCAGTGCAAGGTTTACACACAGCACGCTGTGAGTCTCAGTCAGTCAGTGCAAGGTTTACACACAGCACGGTGTGAGTCTCAGTCACAGTCAGTGCAAGGTTTACACACAGCACGGTGTGAGTCTCAATCACAGTCAGTGCAAGGTTTACACACAGCATGGTGTGTGAGTCTCAGTCACAGTCAGTGCAAGGTTTACACACAGCACGGTGTGTGAGTCTCAGTCACAGTCAGTGCAAGGTTTACACACAGCACGGTGTGAGTCTCAGTCACAGTCGGTGCAAGGTTTACACACAGCACGGTGTGTGAGTCTCAGTCACAGTCAGTGCAAGGTTTACACACAGCACGGTGTGAGTCACAGTCACAGTCACTGCAAGGTTTACACACAGCACGGTGTGAGTCTCAGTCACAGTCAGTGCAAGGTTTACACATAGCACGGTGTGAGTCTCAGTCACAGTCAGTGCAAGGTTTACACACAGCACGGTGTGTGTCTCAGTCACAGTCAGTGCAAGGTTTACACACAGCACGGTGAGAGTCTCAGTCACAGTCAGTGCAAGGTTTACACACAGCACGGTGTGAGTCTCAGTCACAGTCAGTGCAAGGTTTACACACAGCACGGTGTGTGTCTTAGTCACAGTCAGTGCAAGGTTTACACACAGCACGGTGTGAGTCTCAGTCACAGTCAGTGCAAGGTTTACACACAGCACGGTGTGAGTCTCAGTCACAGTCGGTGCAAGGTTTACACACAGCACGGTGTGTGAGTCTCAGTCACAGTCAGTGCAAGGTTTACACACAGCACGGTGTGAGTCTCAGTCACAGTCAGTGCAAGGTTTACACACAGCATGGTGTGAGTCTCAGTCACAGTGCAAGGTTTACACACAGCACGGTGTGTGTCTCAGTCACAGTTAGTGCAAGGTTTACACACAGCACGGTGTGAGTCACAGTCACAGTCAGTGCAAGGTTTACACACAGCACGGTGTGAGTCTCAGTCACAGTCAGTGCAAGGTTTACACACAGCACAGTGTGTGAGTCTCAGTCACAGTCAGTGCAAGGTTTACACAGAGCACGGTGTGAGTCTCAGTCACAGTCAGTGCAAGGTTTACACACAGCACGGTGTGTGTCTCAGTCACAGTCAGTGCAAGGTTTACACACAGCACGGTGAGAGTCTCAGTCACAGTCAGTGCAAGGTTTACACACAGCACGGTGTGAGTCTCAGTCACAGTCAGTGCAAGGTTTACACACAGCACGGTGTGTGTCTTAGTCACAGTCAGTGCAAGGTTTACACACAGCACGGTGTGAGTCTCAGTCACAGTCAGTGCAAGGTTTACACACAGCACGGTGTGAGTCTCAGTCACAGTCGGTGCAAGGTTTACACACAGCACGGTGTGTGAGTCTCAGTCACAGTCAGTGCAAGGTTTACACACAGCACGGTGTGAGTCTCAGTCACAGTCAGTGCAAGGTTTACACACAGCACGGTGTGTGAGTCTCAGTCACAGTCAGTGCAAGGTTTACACACAGCACGGTGTGTGAGTCTCAGTCACAGTCAGTGCAAGGTTTACACACAGCACGGTGTGAGTCTCAGTCACAGTCAGTGCAAGGTTTACACACAGCATGGTGTGAGTCTCAGTCACAGTCAGTGCAAGGTTTACACACAGCATGGTGTGAGTCTCAGTCACAGTCAGTGCAAGGTTTACACACAGCACGGTGTGAGTCTCAGTCACAGTCAGTGCAAGGTTTACACACAGCACGCTGTGAGTCTCAGTCAGTCAGTGCAAGGTTTACACACAGCACGGTGTGAGTCTCAGTCACAGTCAGTGCAAGGTTTACACACAGCATGGTGTGAGTCTCAGTCACAGTCAGTGCAAGGTTTACACACAGCATGGTGTGTGAGTCTCAGTCACAGTCAGTGCAAGGTTTACACAGAGCAAGGAGTGAGTCTCAGTCACAGTCAGTGCAAGGTTTACACACAGCACGGTGTGTGTCTCAGTCACAGTCAGTGCAAGGTTTACACACAGCACGGTGAGAGTCTCAGTCACAGTCAGTGCAAGGTTTACACACAGCACGGTGTGAGTCTCAGTCACAGTCAGTGCAAGGTTTACACACAGCACGGTGTGTGTCTTAGTCACAGTCAGTGCAAGGTTTACACACAGCACGGTGTGAGTCTCAGTCACAGTCAGTGCAAGGTTTACACACAGCACGGTGTGTGAGTCTCAGTCACAGTCAGTGCAAGGTTTACACACAGCAATGTGTGTGAGTCTCAGTCTCAGTCAGTGCAAGGTTTACACACAGCACGGTGTGAGTCTCAGTCACAGTCAGTGCAAGGTTTACACACAGCACGGTGTGAGTCTCAGTCACAGTCAGTGCAAGGTTTACACACAGCACGGTGTGAGTCTCAGTCACAGTCAGTGCAAGGTTTACACACAGCATGGTGTGAGTCTCAGTCACAGTGCAAGGTTTACACACAGCACGGTGTGTGTCTCAGTCACAGTCAGTGCAAGGTTTACACACAGCACGGTGTGAGTCACAGTCACAGTCAGTGCAAGGTTTACACACAGCACGGTGTGAGTCTCAGTCACAGTCAGTGCAAGGTTTACACACAGCACAGTGTGTGAGTCTCAGTCACAGTCAGTGCAAGGTTTACACAGAGCACGGTGTGAGTCTCAGTCACAGTCAGTGCAAGGTTTACACACAGCACGGTGTGTGTCTCAGTCACAGTCAGTGCAAGGTTTACACACAGCACGGTGAGAGTCTCAGTCACAGTCAGTGCAAGGTTTACACACAGCACGGTGTGAGTCTCAGTCACAGTCAGTGCAAGGTTTACACACAGCACGGTGTGTGTCTTAGTCACAGTCAGTGCAAGGTTTACACACAGCACGGTGTGAGTCTCAGTCACAGTCAGTGCAAGGTTTACACACAGCACGGTGTGAGTCTCAGTCACAGTCGGTGCAAGGTTTACACACAGCACGGTGTGTGAGTCTCAGTCACAGTCAGTGCAAGGTTTACACACAGCACGGTGTGAGTCTCAGTCACAGTCAGTGCAAGGTTTACACACAGCATGGTGTGAGTCTCAGTCAAAGTCAGTGCAAGGTTTACACACAGCACGGTGTGTGAGTCTCAGTCACAGTCAGTGCAAGGTTTACACACAGCACGGTGTGTGAGTCTCAGTCACAGTCAGTGCAAGGTTTACACACAGCACGGTGTGAGTCTCAGTCACAGTCAGTGCAAGGTTTACACACAGCATGGTGTGAGTCTCAGTCACAGTCAGTGCAAGGTTTACACACAGCATGGTGTGAGTCTCAGTCACAGTCAGTGCAAGGTTTACACACAGCACGGTGTGTGAGTCTCACTCACAGTCAGTGCAACATTTACACACAGCACGGTGTGAGTCTCAGTCACAGTCAGTGCAAGGTTTACACACAGCACGGTGTGAGTCTTAGTCACAGTCAGTGCAAGGTTTACACACAGCATGGTGTGAGTCTCAGTCACAGTCAGTGCAAGATTTACACACAGCACGGTGTGAGTCTCAGTCACAGTCAGTGCAAGGTTTACACACAGCACGGTGTGAGTCTCAGTCACAGTCAATGCAAGGTTTACACACAGCACGGTGTGAGTCTCAGTCACAGTCAGTGCAAGGTTTACACACAGCACGGTGTGTGAGTCTCAGTAACACTCAGTGCAAGGTTTACACACAGCACGGTGTGAGTCTCAGTCACATTCAGTGCAATGTTTACACACAGCATGGTGTGTGAGTGTCAGTAACACTCAGTGCAAGGTTTACACACAGCACGGTGTGTGAGTCTCAGTCACAGTCAGTGCAAGGTTTACACACAGCACGGTGTGAGTCTCAGTCACAGTCAGTGCAAGGTTTACACACAGCACGGTGTGAGTCTCAGTCACAGTCAGTGCAAGGTTTACACACAGCACGGTGTGAGTCTCAGTCACAGTCAGTGCAAGGTTTACACACAGCACGGTGTGAGTCTCAGTCACAGTCAGTGCAAGGTTTACACACAGCACGGTGTGAGTCTCAGTCACAGTCAGTGCAAGGTTTACACACAGCACGGTGTGAGTCTCAGTCACAGTCAGTGCAAGGTTTACACACAGCACGGTGTGAGTCTCAGTCACAGTCAGTGCAAGGTTTACACACAGCACGGTGTGAGTCTCTGTCACAGTCGGTGCAAGGTTTACACACAGCACGGTGTGAGTCTCAGTCACAGTCAGTGCAAGGTTTACACACAGCACGGTGTGAGTCTCAGTCACAGTCAGTGCAAGGTTTACACACAGCAAGGTGTGAGTCTCAGTCACAGTCAGTGCAAGGTTTACACACAGCACGGTGTAAGTCTCAGTCACAGTCAGTGCAAGGTTTACACACAGCACGGTGTGTGAGTCTCAGTCACAGTCAGTGCAAGGTTTACACACAGCACGGTGTGTGAGTCTCAGTCACAGTCAGTGCAAGGTTTACACACAGCACGGTGTGAGTCTCAGTCACAGTCAGTGCAAGGTTTACACACAGCACGGTGTGTGAGTCTCAGTCACAGTCACTGCAAGGTTTACACACAGCACGGTGTGTGAGTCTCAGTCACAGTCAGTGCAAGGTTTACACACAGCACGGTGTGAGTCTCAGTCACAGTCAGTGCAAGGTTTACACACAGCACGGTGTGAGTCTCAGTCACAGTCAGTGCAAGGTTTACACACAGCACGGTGTGAGTCTCAGTCACAGTCAGTGCAAGGTTTACACACAGCATGGTGTGAGTCTCAGTCACAGTCAGTGCAAGGTTTACACACAGCACGCTGTGAGTCTCAGTCAGTCAGTGCAAGGTTTACACACAGCACGGTGTGAGTCTCAGTCACAGTCAGTGCAAGGTTTACACACAGCACGGTGTGAGTCTCAGTCACAGTCAGTGCAAGGTTTACACACAGCATGGTGTGTGAGTCTCAGTCACAGTCAGTGCAAGGTTTACACACAGCACGGTGTGAGTCTCAGTCACAGTCAGTGCAAGGTTTACACACAGCACGGTGTGAGTCTCAGTCACAGTCAGTGCAAGGTTTACACACAGCACGGTGTGAGTCTCAGTCACAGTCAGTGCAAGGTTTACACACAGCACGGTGTGAGTCTTAGTCACAGTCAGTGCAAGGTTTACACACAGCACGGTGTGTGAGTCTCAGTCACAGTCAGTGCAAGGTTTACACACAGCACGGTGTGAGATCTCAGTCACAGTCAGTGCAAGGTTTACACACAGCACGGTGTGAGTCTCAGTCACAGTCAGTGCAAGGTTTACACACAGCACGGTGTGAGTCTCAGTCACAGTCAGTGCAAGATTTACACACAGCACGGTGTGAGTCTCAGTCACAGTCAGTGCAAGGTTTACACACAGCACGGTGTGTGAGTCTCAGTAACACTCAGTGTAAGGTTTACACACAGCACGGTGTGAGTCTCAGTCACATTCAGTGCAAGGTTTACACACAGCATGGTGTGTGAGTCTCAGTCACAGTCAGTGCAAGGTTTACACACAGCACGGTGTGAGTCTCAGTCACAGTCAGTGCAAGGTTTACACACAGCACGGTGTGTGAGTCTCAGTCACAGTCAGTGCAAGGTTTACACACAGCACGGTGTGAGTCTCAGTCACAGTCAGTGCAAGGTTTACACACAGCACGGTGTGAGTCTCAGTCACAGTCAGTGCAAGGTTTACACACAGCACGGTGTGAGTCTCAGTCATAGTCAGTGCAAGGTTTACACACAGCACGGTGTGAGTCTCAGTCACAGTCAGTGCAAGGTTTACACACGGCATGGTGTGTGAGTCTCAGTCACAGTCAGTGCAAGGTTTACACACAGCACGGTGTGAGTCTCAGTCACAGTCAGTGCAAGGTTTACACACAGCACGGTGTGAGTCTCAGTCACAGTCAGTGCAAGGTTTACACACAGCACGGTGTGAGTCTCAGTCACAGTCAGTGCAAGGTTTACACACAGCACGGTGTGAGTCTCAGTCACAGTCAGTGCAAGGTTTACACACAGCATGGTGTGAGTCTCAGTCACAGTCAGTGCAAGGTTTACACACAGCACGGTGTGTGAGTCTCACTCACAGTCAGTGCAACATTTACACACAGCACGGTGTGAGTATCAGTCACAGTCAGTGCAAGGTTTACACACAGCACGGTGTGAGTCTTAGTCACAGACAGTGCAAGGTTTACACACAGCACGGTGTGAGTCTCAGTCACAGTCAGTGCAAGATTTACACACAGCATGGTGTGAGTCTCAGTCACAGTCAGTGCAACATTTACACACAGCACGGTGTGAGTATCAGTCACAGTCAGTGCAAGGTTTACACACAGCACGGTGTGAGTCTTAGTCACAGACAGTGCAAGGTTTACACACAGCACGGTGTGAGTCTCAGTCACAGTCAGTGCAAGATTTACACACAGCACGGTGTGAGTCTCAGTCACAGTCAGTGCAAGGTTTACACACAGCACGGTGTGAGTCTCAGTCACAGTCAGTGCAAGGTTTACACACAGCACGGTGTGAGTCTCAGTCACAGTCAGTGCAAGGTTTACACTCAGCATGGTGTGTGAGTTTCAGTCACAGTGAGTGCAAGGTTTACACACAGCACGGTGTGTGAGTCTCAGTCACAGTCAGTGCAAGGTTTACACACAGCACGGTGTGTGAGTCTCAGTAACACTCAGTGCAAGGTTTACACACAGCACGGTGTGAGTCTCAGTCACATTCAGTGCAAGGTTTACACACAGCATGGTGTGTGAGTCTCAGTAACACTCAGTGCAAGGTTTACACACAGCACGGTGTGTGAGTCTCAGTCACAGTCAGTGCAAGGTTAACACACAGCACGGTGTGAGTCTCAGTCACAGTCAATGCAAGGTTTACACACAGCACGGTGTGAGTCTCAGTCACAGTCAGTGCAAGGTTTACACACAGCACGGTGTGAGTCTCAGTCACAGTCAGTGCAAGGTTTACACACAGCACGGTGTGAGTCTCAGTCACAGTCAGTGCAAGGTTTACACACAGCACGGTGTGAGTCTCAGTCACAGTCAGTGCAAGGTTTACACACAGCACGGTGTGAGTCTCAGTCACAGTCGGTGCAAGGTTTACACACAGCACGGTGTGAGTCTCAGTCACAGTCAGTGCAAGGTTTACACACAGCACGGTGTGAGTCTCAGTCACAGTCAGTGCAAGGTTTACACACAGCAAGGTGTGAGTCTCAGTCACAGTCAGTGCAAGGTTTACACACAGCACGGTGTAAGTCTCAGTCACAGTCAGTGCAAGGTTTACACACAGCACGGTGTGTGAGTCTCAGTCACAGTCAGTGCAAGGTTTACACACAGCACGGTGTGAGTCTCAGTCACAGTCAGTGCAAGGTTTACACACAGCACGGTGTGTGAGTCTCAGTCACAGTCAGTGCAAGGTTTACACACAGCACGGTGTGTGAGTCTCAGTCACAGTCAGTGCAAGGTTTACACACAGCACGGTGTGAGTCTCAGTCACAGTCAGTGCAAGGTTTACACACAGCACGGTGTGAGTCTCAGTCACAGTCAGTGCAAGGTTTACACACAGCATGGTGTGAGTCTCAGTCACAGTCAGTGCAAGGTTTACACACAGCATGGTGTGAGTCTCAGTCACAGTCAGTGCAAGGTTTACACACAGCACGGTGTGAGTCTCAGTCACAGTCAGTGCAAGGTTTATACACAGCACGCTGTGAGTCTCAGTCAGTCAGTGCAAGGTTTACACACAGCACGGTGTGAGTCTCAGTCACAGTCAGTGCAAGGTTTACACACAGCACGGTGTGAGTCTCAGTCACAGTCAGTGCAAGGTTTAAACACAGCATGGTGTGTGAGTCTCAGTCACAGTCAGTGCAAGGTTTACACACAGCACGGTGTGAGTCTCAGTCACAGTCAGTGCAAGGTTTACACACAGCACGGTGTGAGTCTCAGTCACAGTCAGTGCAAGGTTTACACACAGCACGGTGTGAGTCTCAGTCACAGTCAGTGCAAGGTTTACACACAGCACGGTGTGAGTCTTAGTCACAGTCAGTGCAAGGTTTACACACAGCACGGTGTGTGAGTCTCAGTCACAGTCAGTGCAAGGTTTACACACAGCACGGTGTGAGATCTCAGTCACAGTCAGTGCAAGGTTTACACACAGCTCGGTGTGAGTCTCAGTCACAGTCAGTGCAAGGTTTACACACAGCACGGTGTGTGAGTCTCAGTCACAGTCAGTGCAAGGTTTACACACAGCAATGTGTGTGAGTCTCAGTCACAGTCAGTGCAAGGTTTACACACAGCACGGTGTGAGTCTCAGTCACAGTCAGTGCAAGGTTTACACACAGCACGGTGTGAGTCTCAGTCACAGTCAGTGCAAGGTTTACACACAGCACGGTGTGAGTCTCAGTCACAGTCAGTGCAAGGTTTACACACAGCATGGTGTGAGTCTCAGTCACAGTGCAAGGTTTACACACAGCACGGTGTGTGTCTCAGTCACAGTCAGTGCAAGGTTTACACACAGCACGGTGTGAGTCACAGTCACAGTCAGTGCAAGGTTTACACACAGCACGGTGTGAGTCTCAGTCACAGTCAGTGCAAGGTTTACACACAGCACAGTGTGTGAGTCTCAGTCACAGTCAGTGCAAGGTTTACACAGAGCACGGTGTGAGTCTCAGTCACAGTCAGTGCAAGGTTTACACACAGCACGGTGTGTGTCTCAGTCACAGTCAGTGCAAGGTTTACACACAGCACGGTGAGAGTCTCAGTCACAGTCAGTGCAAGGTTTACACACAGCACGGTGTGAGTCTCAGTCACAGTCAGTGCAAGGTTTACACACAGCACGGTGTGTGTCTTAGTCACAGTCAGTGCAAGGTTTACACACAGCACGGTGTGAGTCTCAGTCACAGTCAGTGCAAGGTTTACACACAGCACGGTGTGAGTCTCAGTCACAGTCGGTGCAAGGTTTACACACAGCACGGTGTGTGAGTCTCAGTCACAGTCAGTGCAAGGTTTACACACAGCACGGTGTGAGTCTCAGTCACAGTCAGTGCAAGGTTTACACACAGCATGGTGTGAGTCTCAGTCAAAGTCAGTGCAAGGTTTACACACAGCACGGTGTGTGAGTCTCAGTCACAGTCAGTGCAAGGTTTACACACAGCACGGTGTGTGAGTCTCAGTCACAGTCAGTGCAAGGTTTACACACAGCACGGTGTGAGTCTCAGTCACAGTCAGTGCAAGGTTTACACACAGCATGGTGTGAGTCTCAGTCACAGTCAGTGCAAGGTTTACACACAGCATGGTGTGAGTCTCAGTCACAGTCAGTGCAAGGTTTACACACAGCACGGTGTGTGAGTCTCACTCACAGTCAGTGCAACATTTACACACAGCACGGTGTGAGTCTCAGTCACAGTCAGTGCAAGGTTTACACACAGCACGGTGTGAGTCTTAGTCACAGTCAGTGCAAGGTTTACACACAGCATGGTGTGAGTCTCAGTCACAGTCAGTGCAAGATTTACACACAGCACGGTGTGAGTCTCAGTCACAGTCAGTGCAAGGTATACACACAGCACGGTGTGAGTCTCAGTCACAGTCAATGCAAGGTTTACACACAGCACGGTGTGAGTCTCAGTCACAGTCAGTGCAAGGTTTACACACAGCACGGTGTGAGTCTCAGTCACAGTCAGTGCAAGGTTTACACACAGCATGGTGTGTGAGTTTCAGTCACAGTGAGTGCAAGGTTTACACACAGCACGGTGTGTGAGTCTCAGTCACAGTCAGTGCAAGGTTTACACACAGCACGGTGTGTGAGTCTCAGTAACACTCAGTGCAAGGTTTACACACAGCACGGTGTGAGTCTCAGTCACATTCAGTGCAAGGTTTACACACAGCATGGTGTGTGAGTGTCAGTAACACTCAGTGCAAGGTTTACACACAGCACGGTGTGTGAGTCTCAGTCACAGTCAGTGCAAGGTTTACACACAGCACGGTGTGAGTCTCAGTCACAGTCAGTGCAAGGTTTACACACAGCACGGTGTGAGTCTCAGTCACAGTCAGTGCAAGGTTTACACACAGCACGGTGTGAGTCTCAGTCACAGTCAGTGCAAGGTTTACACACAGCACGGTGTGAGTCTCAGTCACAGTCAGTGCAAGGTTTACACACAGCACGGTGTGAGTCTCAGTCACAGTCAGTGCAAGGTTTACACACAGCACGGTGTGAGTCTCAGTCACAGTCAGTGCAAGGTTTACACACAGCACGGTGTGAGTCTCAGTCACAGTCAGTGCAAGGTTTACACACAGCACGGTGTGAGTCTCATTCACAGTCGGTGCAAGGTTTACACACAGCACGGTGTGAGTCTCAGTCACAGTCAGTGCAAGGTTTACATACAGCACGGTGTGAGTCTCAGTCACAGTCAGTGCAAGGTTTACACACAGCAAGGTGTGAGTCTCAGCCACAGTCAGTGCAAGGTTTACACACAGCACGGTGTAAGTCTCAGTCACAGTCAGTGCAAGGTTTACACACAGCACGGTGTGTGAGTCTCAGTCACAGTCAGTGCAAGGTTTACACACAGCACGGTGTGTGAGTCTCAGTCACAGTCAGTGCAAGGTTTACACACAGCACGGTGTGAGTCTCAGTCACAGTCAGTGCAAGGTTTACACACAGCACGGTGTGTGAGTCTCAGTCACAGTCAGTGCAAGGTTTACACACAGCACGGTGTGTGAGTCTCAGTCACAGTCAGTGCAAGGTTTACACACAGCACGGTGTGAGTCTCAGTCACAGTCAGTGCAAGGTTTACACACAGCACGGTGTGAGTCTCAGTCACAGTCAGTGCAAGGTTTACACACAGCATGGTGTGAGTCTCAGTCACAGTCAGTGCAAGGTTTACACACAGCATGGTGTGAGTCTCAGTCACAGTCAGTGCAAGGTTTACACACAGCACGCTGTGAGTCTCAGTCAGTCAGTGCAAGGTTTACACACAGCACGGTGTGAGTCTCAGTCACAGTCAGTGCAAGGTTTACACACAGCACGGTGTGAGTCTCAGTCACAGTCAGTGCAAGGTTTACACACAGCATGGTGTGTGAGTCTCAGTCACAGTCAGTGCAAGGTTTACACACAGCACGGTGTGAGCCTCAGTCACAGTCAGTGCAAGGTTTACACACAGCACGGTGTGAGTCTCAGTCACAGTCAGTGCAAGGTTTACACACAGCACGGTGTGAGTCTCAGTCACAGTCAGTGCAAGGTTTACACACAGCACGGTGTGAGTCTTAGTCACAGTCAGTGCAAGGTTTACACACAGCACGGTGTGTGAGTCTCAGTCACAGTCAGTGCAAGGTTTACACACAGCACGGTGTGAGTCTCAGTCAGTCAGTGCAAGGTTTACACACAGCATGGTGTGTGAGTCTCAGTCACAGTCAGTGCAAGGTTTACACACAGCACGGTGTGAGTCTCAGTCACAGTCAGTGCAAGGTTTACACACAGCACGGTGTGAGTCTCAGTCACAGTCAGTGCAAGGTTTACACACAGCACGGTGTGAGTCTCAGTCACAGTCAGTGCAAGGTTTACACACAGCACGGTGTGAGTCTTAGTCACAGTCAGTGCAAGGTTTACACACAGCATGTTGTGAGTCTCAGTCACAGTCAGTGCAAGATTTACACACAGCACGGTGTGAGTCTCAGTCACAGTCAGTGCAAGGTTTACACACAGCACGGTGTGAGTCTCAGTCACAGTCAATGCAAGGTTTACACACAGCACGGTGTGAGTCTCAGTCACAGTCAGTGCAAGGTTTACACACAGCATGGTGTGAGTCTCAGTCACAGTCAGTGCAAGGTTTACACACAGCATGGTGTGTGAGTTTCAGTCACAGTGAGTGCAAGGTTTACACACAGCACGGTGTGTGAGTCTCAGTCACAGTCAGTGCAAGGTTTACACACAGCACGGTGTGTGAGTCTCAGTAACACTCAGTGCAAGGTTTACACACAGCACGGTGTGAGTCTCAGTCACATTCAGTGCAAGGTTTACACACAGCATGGTGTGAGTCTCAGTAACAGTCAGTGCAAGGTTTACACACAGCACGGTGTGAGTCTCAGTCACAGTCAGTGCAAGGTTTACACACAGCACGGTGTGTGAGTCTCAGTCACAGTCAGTGCAAGGTTTACACACAGCACGGTGTGAGTCTCAGTCACAGTCAGTGCAAGGTTTACACACAGCACGGTGTGTGAGTCTCAGTCACAGTCAGTGCAAGGTTTACACACAGCACGGTGTGAGTCTCAGTCACAGTCAGTGCAAGGTTTACACACAGCACGGTGTGAGTCTCAGTCACAGTCAGTGCAAGGTTTACACACAGCACGGTGTGAATCTCAGTCACAGTCAGTGCAAGGTTTACACACAGCACGGTGTGAGTCTCAGTCACAGTCAGTGCAAGGTTTACACACAGCACGGTGTGAATCTCAGTCACAGTCAGTGCAAGGTTTACAC